>NC_041382.1:32415285-32449782 GCF_002162155.2 Triticum dicoccoides
TTTAGCTCCCGGGGGGGGGGGGTCCGGTAACCTCTCGGTACTCCGGTAAAATCCCGATTTCACCCGGAACACTTCCGATATCCAAACATAGGCTTCCAATATATCAATCTTTATGTCTCGACCATTTTGAGACTCCTCGTCATGTCCGTGATCACATCCGGGACTTCGAACAACCTTCGGTACATCAAAATGCATAAACTCATAATATAACTGTCATCGTAACCTTAAGCGTGCGGACCCTACGGGTTCGAGAACAATATAGACATGACCGAGACACGTCTTCGGTCAATAACCAATAGCGGGACCTGGATGCCCATATTGGCTCCTACATATTCTACGAAGATCTTTATCGGTCAGACCGCATAACAACATACGTCGTTCCCTTTGTCATCGGTATGTTACTTGCCCGAGATTCGATCGTCGGTATTCCAATACCTAGTTCAATCTCGTTGCCGGCAAGTCTCTTTACTCGTTCTGTAATACATCATCCCGCAACTAACTCATTAGTTGCAATGCTTGCAAGGCTTAAGTGATGTGCATTACCGAGAGGGCCCAGAGATACCTCTCCGACAATCGGAGTGACAAAACCTAATCTCGAAATACGCCAACCCAACATGTACCTTTGGAGACACCTGTAGTACTCCTTTATAATCACCCAGTTATGTTGTGACGTTTGGTAGCACCCAAAGTGTTCCTCCGGTAAACGGGAGTTGCATAATCTCATAGTTATAGGAACATGTATAAGTCATGAAGAAAGCAATAGCAACATACTAAACGATCGGGTGCTAAGCTAATGGAATGGGTCATGTCAATCAGATCATTCACTTAATGATGTGATCCCGTTAATCAAATAACAACTCATTGTTCATGGTTAGGAAACATAACCATCTTTGATTAACGAGCTAGTCAAGTAGAGGCATACTAGTGACACTTTGTTTGTCTATGTATTCACACATGTATTATGTTTTCGGTTAATACAATTTTAGCATGAATAATAAACATTTATCATGATATAAGGAAATAAATAATAACTTTATTATTGCCTCTAGGGCATATTTCCTTCACATATTTCTCACCGACATTACATTTATGTTCACACACTCATTGCTAGATGTCGGTGCTCATACTTTTTCATTGTATCATCCATGCTAGTTTATTTTCTTTTTATGCTTTCTTCTTGTGTGTTTGATAAACCTTAAGAAAAACCAGAAAAATTAGTTGTAGCCTTTAGCAGGTTTTAATTTACATGCTTGTAGTAGTAATTAAAAAGAAACCCCAAAATATTTCCTGTTCTTCTTTTACTTGTTGGGAGCTTTTCCATGTAAATAGTTTTATTTCTTTTCTTTTCTTTGGAGGTCAATAGGAGAAGACTATGATTAAATTGTTGAAGTGACTCTTATATGCATTATTGTTGATCTGACAAAAGAGCCCATATTGCCTTGTCTTCTCCTATTTATTGAATGCTTGCAGATTCCAGCTTAGACCAATGCACGTGCACTATTATTATTATTCATATTATTCGGTCGCGCAAGTGAAAGGCAATTATGACGATATATGATGGACTGACTGAGATGAGAAAAGCTGGTATGAACTCGACCTCTCTTGTTTTTGTAAATATGATTAGTTCATCGTTCCTAATTCAGCCTATTATGAATAAACATGTTTGCAATGACAACTAGAGATCATAGTTTCTTGTGCCATGCTTGATTAGCTAGGAGCTTATAATGGTTTACCTTGCGTGCCAACATGCTATTAAAATGGTTGTGATGTGGTATGATAGGGTGGTATCCTCCTCTGAATGATTTAAGTGACTTGACTTGGCGCATGTTCACGCATGTAGTTAAAACAAAATCAACATAGCCTTCACGATATTTATGTTCATGGTGGATTATATCCTACTCATGCTCGAATTTGGTGTTGATTAATTTTAATGCATGTTCATGACTGTTGTCGCTCTCTAGTTGGTCGCTTCCCAGTCTTTTGCTAGCCTTCACCTGTACTAAGCGGAAATACTGCTTGTGCATCCAACTCCATAAAAATCCCAAAGTTATTCCATATGAGTCCATAATACCTACCTATATACGGTATCTATTTGCCGTTCCAAGTAAATTTGTATGTGCCAAACTCTAAACCTTCAAATAAATATCCTGTTTTGTATGCTCGAATAGCTCATGTATCAACTAGGGCTGTCCGTATCTTCCATGTTAGGCGGGTTATTCTCAAGAGGAGTGGACTCCGCTCCTCACTCACGAGAAAATGGCTGGTCACCAGGATGCCCGGTCCCATGCTTTATGCAAATCAAATCAAAATAATTGCAAACAAAACTCCCCCTGGGACTCTTGTTAGTTGGAGGCACTCGTTGTTTCGAGCAAGCCATGGATTGACGCTTGTTGGTGGAGGGGGAGTATAAACTTTACCATTCTATTGGGAACCGCCTACAATGTGTGTAGCATGGAAGAACCATATCTTGGTTGTTATGTTGACAATGAAAGTATACCGCTCAAAATATTATTTACCTCTATTTCAAAACCGAGCTCTAGCACCCCTACAAATCCCTGCTTCCCTTTGCGAAGGGCCTATCTATTTACTTTCATGTTGAGTCATCATCTTCTTATTAAAAAGCACCAGTTGGAGAGCACCGCTGTCATTTGCATTCATTACTATTAGTTTACATTGAGTATGACTTGACTGGATCTCTTTTACCATGAATTACAATGTCTAGTTAGTCCTTGATCTTTAAAGGTGCTCTGCATTTATGTTTTGTGGTCTCAGAAAGGGCTAGCGAGATACCATCTTGTTATATCGTATTATGATTGTTTTGAGAAAGTGTTGTCATCCGAGATTTATTATTATTGCTCGCTAGTTGATTATGCCATTGATATGAGTAAACTTGAGACCTATGCGTTATTGTGAATGTGGTTAGTCATAATCTTTGCTGAAAACTTGAATGCTGGCTTTACATATTTACAACAACAAGAGCAAACAACGTTTGTAAAAGTTTTTCTTTATCACTTTCAGTTTATCAACTGAATTGCTTGAGGACATGCAAAGGTTTAAGCTTGGGGGAGTTGATACGTCTCCGTCGTATCTACTTTTCCAAACACTTTTGCCCTTGTTTTGGACTCTAACTTGCATGATTTGAATGGAACTAACCCGGACTGACGCTGTTTTCAGCAGAATTGCTATAGTGTTATTTATGTGCAGAAACAAAAGTTCTCGAAATGACCTGAAACTTCACAGAACATCTATTCGGAAATAATAAAAAATCCTTGCAAAAAATGAAGACCAGGGGGCCCACCACCTGTCCACGAGGGTGGGGGGCATGCCCCCTACCTCGTGGCCCCCTGGAGCTCCTCCGACCTCAACTCCAACTCTATATATTTGGTTTCGGGGAGAAAAAAATCAGAGAGAAGAATTCATCGCATTTTACGATACGGAGCCGCCGCCAAGCCCTAAAACCTCTCGGGAGGGCTGATCTGGAGTCCGTTCGGGGCTCCGGAGAGGGGAATCCGTCGCCATCATCATCATCAACCATCCTCCATCACCAATTTCATGATGCTCACCGCCGTGCGTGGGTAATTCCATCGTAGGCTTGCTGGACGGTGATGGGTTGGATGAGATCTATCATGTAATCGAGTTAGTTTTGTTAGGGTTTGATCCCTAGTATCCACTATGTTCTGAGATTAATGTTGCTATGACTTTGCTATGCTTAATGCTTGTCACTAGGGCCCGAGTGCCATGATTTCAGATCTGAACCTACTATGTTTTCATCAATATATGAGAGTTCTTGATCCTATCTTGCAAGTCTATAGTAACCTATTATGTGTTATGATCCATTAACCCCGAAGTGATAATAATCGGGATACTTACCGGTGATGACCGTAGTTTGAGGAGTTCATGTATTCACTATGTGTTAATGCTTTGGTTCGGTACTCTATTAAAATGAGGCCTTAATATCACTTAGTTTCCATTAGGACCCCGCTGCCATGGGAGGGTAGGACAAAAGATGTCTTGCAAGTTCTTTTCCATAAGTATGTATGACTATATTCGGAATGCATGCCTACATTATATTGATGAATTGCAGCTAGTTCTGTGTCACCCTAGGTTATGACTGTTACATGATGAACCGCATCCGGTATAATTCTCCATCATCGATCCATTGCCTACGAGCTTTCCATATATTGTTCTTCGCTTATTTACTTTTCTGTTGCTATTGCGATCATCACTACAAAATACCAAAAACACTATTTTTACTACTATTGCCTTTTGCTACCGTTACCACTACTATCATATTACTTTGCTACTAAATACTTTGCGGCAGATACTAAGTTTCCAGGTGTGGTTGAATTGACAACTCAGCTGCTAATACTTAAGAATATTCTTTGGCTCCCCTTATGTCGAATCAATAAATTTGGGTTGAATACTCTACCCTCGAAAACTGTTGCGATCCCCTATACTTGTGGGTTATCACTAACCATCTTACCAAAGATTGCGATTGACATTATGCCGATGACACATCCCAGAGGAAAAAAGTTGTTGATGTAGCTAATGCATCGTATGGTGTCGATACCAATTGGTACATGGACACAAGTGCAACCAACCATATTACTGGAGAACTTGAGAAGGTGATGCTGCAAGAGAACTACCGCGGCCACGATGAAGTTTACACCATAGCAAACGTCGCAGGTATGAAGATTAGTCATATTGGTCAATCTGTTATCGGAACACCACATAAAAATCTAGTTCTGAAAGATATCTTGCATGTACCCAATGCTTCCAAAACTCTTCTTTCCGTCCATCGTATTGCTCTTGATAATAATGTCTTCCTTGAGTTTCACCCATTTTCTTTTTGATCAAGGATCAGGTCACGAAGAGAGTTCTCCATAGGGGTACATGTGTGCAAGGACTCTATGCGTTGCTTCCTCAATATTGTCAGTTCAATAAACAAGTGTATGGTGCCATCAAGCTTTCTGCTGAAAGGTGCCACAGTCGTTTAGGCCATCCCTCGTTTGCCACTATTCATCTAATTCTTAGTAAAAATGAACTCACAGTTGTTGGTGAGAGAAATTTAGGAACTATTTGTGATTCATGCCAAAGAGCAAAAAGTCATCAGTTGCCTTATCCTGTTTCTACTAGTGTGTCTACCAAGCCATTGCAACTTATTTTTTCCGATGTTTGGGGTCCAGCACTCACTTGCTATGTGAGCTTCATTGATGTTTGGGATCTATCTCCTTAAGAAACGATCCGATATTTTCCAAGTGTTTCATAATTTTTAAGCTCTTGTTGAACAAAAATTTGATAGCAAAATCATTGCCATGCAATCCGACTGGGGTGGCGAGTATGAGAAGCTAAATTCTTTTTTTCAAAAGATAGGTATTTATCACCATGTGTCTTTCCCACACGCTCACCAACAAAATGGTTTTGCCGAACGGAAGCATTGCCACATTGTTGAAGTAGGTCTTGCTCTCCTAGCTTCAGCCTCTATGCCCTTAAAATTTTGGGACGAAGTCTTTCTCACCGCTGTTCACCTTATCAATATGTGGCCTAGTCGTACTATCGCCAATGAAACCCCCACTGAACGTCTTCTCCATATCACACCCGATTATACTACTCTTCGTGTTTTCGGTTGTGTCTATTGGCCAAACCTTCATCCCTACAACTCTCGTAAACTTATGTTTCGATCTCAACAATGTGTCTCTCGGTTATAGTGCACAACATAAAGGTGTCAAGTGTCTTGACGTGTCCACCAGTTGTGTGTACATTTCTCGTGATGTTGTGTTTGATGAAACCCAATTTCCATTTGCTAAACTTCATCCCAATGCCGGTGCCCTTCTTAGGAAGGAGATTCTTCTCCTTCCATCCCATCTAATGGAGTTGATCATGTGGAAAACGATAGTTGTGATGACTTAATACTGATTAACTCCTTCCTTCCTGGGTGGTGTCGAAGATTCCGAGACGGAGCCGCATGGCGCCGCCCGACTGAATCTCGGCGGAGTAGGTGCCGGACAGACGCACGCGGACGCCGCGGACGCCGCGGTAGCCCGTACCTCCCCGGCGGCAAGGCGGCATGGTGGCGCGGTGGTTGTGTGTTTGCGGCAGAGCGCGGCAGAGGGCGATGGAGAGATGCAGAGAGCGGCAGAGGGCGCTGCAATTTAAAAGCGCGCCGGATGTGGCGCGCCAAATATAGCGCGTGAGCTGCCGCCTTTTCCCGCGCGCGCTAGTTTCCCGCCACCACTGGAGCACGCGAAAACTTTCCGCACGCGTTAAAATGCCAATTTGTCTCGCGCGCGTCTTTTGACGCGGCTGTTGAAGATGCTCTAACAACGCGCCATGAGCGGCAGACTGAGGTGAAGCGGACGCGGCCGAGCGGAGAAGCGATCCGGGCGTACACCTCCCCGAGAAGATCACGCGGGAGCTTGGACCACGCAGCGGACGCGATCATGTGCGCCGCCATACTTCTTCTCCTCGATTTTGACTTGGGAGGCGGAGTACGCTAGGTTTTGGCAGGACGGGTGAAACTACCAAGATCGACTAGGAGTCAATTACTTGTGTTTCAGTCGGGGCCACATTACTGACAATAATTAACCACGTCCAGTCGATCCATCGCAGTAATTATTTTTTTTGACATAGTCGATCCATCGCAGTAGAAAAGAACAGTACTACTCCCTCCGTTAACTAATACAGTACGTATAAGAGTATACAGAGGGAGTATATGATTGACACTTTGAGAATCCACGCACTATGCACCTTCCTTGCTGCTTCATGCTCGTTTCTACCACATGTACCTGATGCTCATGCAGCAGAAACTCTAGCAGTGAAACATGGTCTTGCATTTGAGTCTGATGCACTATAAGTGACTAATGCATGCTCGGGACAAGATAGAATCTGGAATGATTGGTTCTGTTCAATTTTGGCTGGGATGATTGGTTCTGTTCAATTCTTGCATTTGTCCGAGGGAAGCCAACGAGGTGGCATATAGCTTAGCTAAATATGCTTTTTTTGATAATAATCTTGCTTGTAATTGGGTCGATGAACCCCCATATGTCGTGGTAGAAAACCTTGCAAATTAAACGATGTAACTATTCTTCCTATGCAATAAAGTCGTCATGATGGCATTTCCTCAACAAAAAAAAAGCACTATGATCGTTAAGTTTCCCTGCAGCGGCAAGTGTCCAGCCAGCTACGCAGTGCAGCCCTGGCCAGTGTTCGCATGACCGAAGATTGAATCGTTCCGATATTACTTAGGGGTATCTTCCATGTTATGATGCTACAATGAGAGACTTTGAAGATGATGAATAAATAATGGAGTCTTCACTTTGGAGGATATAGTTGACTAGCTCAAGGACATGTAAGGTACCGAAATTTCGAGAACCACCACTTTGAAGGCTAGATTTGCGAAAAACACTACAATACATTTTTTTTGCAGAAAACACCGTGTCTACGGTAATCTTTTTGCAAAAAAACACTGATCGGCGGATCGGGCTCATTTAAGTGAGTTTATGACAAATAGGGCCCGCCAGTCATGCTGACATGGCACCAATTCCTCACACCTTTACTGAAAACGTTTGCTGGACATGGGGCCCGCTTGTCAGCCTAACAAGCCTCTCTTTGGCATTCCATCGAACAACTTGCGTGCAGTGCACAGGCCACCGTCGCGAGGGCGCAAGGATCCCGCCGGTGGAGACCTCTGCCTTGGCCGGGGTTGGGACGAGCAGCGGTAGTGAGTAGCAGGCGCGGCGAACAACGAGCAAGCAGCGGGCGCGGCGACGAGCAGCGAGCGTGGCAGTAGCGAGGCGTGGCACGGTGGTAACGGTGGCCGCGGCGAGCAGCGGCCGCGGTGGCAGCCGCGAGGCGCGGCGGCTGCGGAGAGCAGCGGGCGCGGCAACAGCGAGGCGTGGAGGCCGCGGCGAGTAGCAGCCGTGGTGGCAGAGAGGCGCGGCGGCAGCGGGCGCGACGAGCAGCGAGGCATGGCGGCCGCGGCGAGAAGCGAGCGCGGCGGAAAAAAGGCGCGGCGAGCAGCGGGCGCGGTGGCAGAGAGGCGCGACGGCCGGCGTGAGCAGCGGGCGCGGCGGCTGCAACGGCAGCGAGGCGCAACAGGTAGTGAGCAGCAGCGGATCTGAACGAATAGGTCCAGTGGCGCGGGAGGTTGACGAGCCCAGATTTTTTTTCTTTTTTCTTTCAATGACAGGTGGACCCCACATGGCCACACATGATGATAACGTTAGCCAACGACGCGGTTACTTAGGCAGTGCCACGTCAGCCTGACTGGCGGGCTCTATTTGTCATAAACTCACTTAACTGAGCCCGATCCGTCGATCAGTGTTTTTTGCAAAAAGATTACCGTAGACATGGTGTTTTCTGCAAAAAAAATGTATTGTAGTGTTTTTTGCAAATTTAGCCTTCAAAATGGTGGTTTCGTGCAATTTACTCCGAAATTTCTGTGGGTGGGTATCCACAAGAGAGTAAAAACTATAAATGAGAAAAGAGAATAGGGACCCACATATACTTTGACTTTTTTTACTAAGTTATTCTAAAAAATGAGAGTTAACTGATCATCCTGATTAAATGTTTCAGTACTGTACTCCCTCTGTAATTTAATACTGTTATAGACTCTAAAAATATCTTATAAAAAGTTACAGGGGTAGTAGTAGTAGATTCAGGCGATTAGCATCATCTGCTCCCGGCTTGTTTGTTAGTGCGCGTTTGGATTTGCTTCATGGACAAATTATTTATTTTGATGGAAACAAATTTATGTTTAATTAGGAGTTACATATTTAATAAATATTACAATGGGAATATTCTTTCCCAATCGATGGAAGCAAAAATTGCAAGCCATCCCAGTCACTTTATTGGACGAATGTTCGACTCGGTAAGATCTACATAGAACTGCCATCTCAAGAAAAAATTATGTTTCATTTTTTTAGGGAATCCTTTTTTTTTCGGGGTTTAGGGAATCCTTTCTAGTTTATTAGATTTGGTGTCTTTTACTTGACCTTGATACATTGGTATGCCGGCCTCCGTGGGATACAAATGTGGCCATCCTGAATAGTTCTTAGTTTACAAAATTATTCTTCGACTCTGATATCATTCACCATGCCATGCTTGTAGCCTAATCTTCTCAATGACTTCGATTCAGCCAATTCTAGTGGCAATAATATTTACCTATACCGTTTGAAAAATAATCGAGACCATTTGCATCCATTACATAATAAATCATACATACTTTACCCAGGGTAAAAGACACAGCAAAAGATGATATATTGAAGAACCGCTTATCTCTAGTGCAGTTACCTATTCAACTGGAGTTCAATTGGCAAACTGGATCCACTTGCTGAAATAACTTAGCACTGTCGGGGTCTAAATTAATAGTGCAAATAATGTTGTCATTGAATGCGAGCTGGAACTTTCTTCCTAGCCAGGCAAGGAAGTATATCCAATGGTACGTATGCGACGTGTGGCCATTGGATGCAAGCGGCCTTGAAGATCTATGTAAAGCTCTTCCATACCTACATGCTCTAGACCCATTTCTTCAGTAATCTTCTAATGCCTCATCTGAATTAAGCTGTGCCTTTCAACTGTATACTCATCTCATCACATAGTCGGGACTAATTATCCTCCCTGAATCAGGTCTCCCGGTAAAGCAATGTTCCTTTTATAATGGTGGAAACGAACTTTCACACCATCTATCCTTATGGAATGCTCATCTTACGTCCTGCATGACTAACAATGTTGAACCGATGAAGCTAGCCGTGTCCCATGAATAATGCTTATCATAATGGCTACATGCTTGAAGATATCATAAGGTCTGAGAGCGTGAACTATTTTGTTAGTAGAAAGATGCGGCAACTCTGCAGTAGTACTGTGCAACTGGACAAACACTTCTATCTGAATTAGGTACACTGTTTCAGTAGTAAAATTACTGTGAAATGTACCTTCTCATTGAACAAGTTGTTTTGCAACTAAAAAAAGAACAAGTTATTTTTCTTTCAGAAATATTTACGTGTATCTTCAGAGAAAACAGAAAGAAAATATTCTCTATGAGCTATCATCTACGTTGCGCGGATACTTCAAAAATCACGTGTATCCAGCCGGATACTGCCCCGATACAGCCCGATACGTATCCCGTAAGTATCCCTCAATTTTCTGATTTAAAAAAATATTTTTTGATAATTCTAGGATACTTCTGCGATACTTTTTGGATACCTGAAACCCCTCGTTCGAAGCGAAATCTCCTCAATAGTAAAGGCACATCTTTTGAAGATACCCAACATGGGTGTGAGTTCATGCCAAAATATGACTGTCAATGTTCTTGTTCAATTGAAAGGTGAGCAAGAGAGAGTCGATGTACTAATTGGAACAACAAACCCGGGAAAATCCCACTGCTAATTAATGAAAGTGGACCAAGTGCAAGAAAACAAAGGGAACAATCCTATTAAGGCATGCTTTGATCTAGAAGCTCTATTTTGTTTTCAATATTTTTAATAATTTCAGTCCTATTTGGGTTCTGGTCGTCGTTTTATTTTGGGCTTAGTCCCTAGAGACATATTGAACTGAACTTCTGTATTTCCGTTGATTGCAAAATTAATGGAAAGGGGTGTGAGCCCGGTTGGAAAATATTTTTAATAATTAATATACGTAACATCTATATAAAAACGTATCGCCGTATCCATGTTTTCAGAAAATTGGCGTATCAGGCGTATCCCCGTATCGCGTATTCGATACGTATCCAAGTATCTGTGCAACGTAGGCTATCATCTTCATGAAGTTTTTCTCCCACGTCACTTCAGTTGGTGTGCTTTCTGCCATCTCAACGAGGCAAATCCAGTTGGGCGGGCGCACATTTAAATTTTCAGAAATCTGTTGCCTAGTCCACGTTATGAAAACAAACAGGTCAGTTGATTGCAACATGTGAAGTGTGCTTTTTTCGGTTTTGTGTTGTCTTGGCCAATACAGAGTGATTCAGCTCATCCGTTATCTTATAGTACACCTATCCTTCTCATGGGGCACCAAGGTACCATAAAAATCATGTACTCAGTATTCTTCAAATATCTTACTAATATATATACCTTTCAGCTGTATAGTCATCTCGGAAGTGTAGTATTATTTGATCATTCAAACGGGCATCATAGCCACAATTAATGCGTTCTCTCAAAATAAAGCCCATTTATAAGGGTATCGGCAGTTCGGCTCCATGTGAAATTAATATATCACAGTTTTCTTGTTTTTCA
Source organism: Triticum dicoccoides (assembly GCF_002162155.2). NCBI lineage: Eukaryota > Viridiplantae > Streptophyta > Magnoliopsida > Poales > Poaceae > Triticum > Triticum dicoccoides. Next base: position 32,426,514 of record NC_041382.1, read on the forward strand.
TAGTACCAATGTTAAGTCGCTGAAGGCACATCGGAAACTAGCCATGGATTACGTTGAGCCACTCAACGTGGCTCAACATGTAAATGGTAATTGCATGCCGCTTGATGCAATTTACTAGTACAACACCACAGGGATCTCACTTGAATGTTAAGAAGCATATTCATCCCCTGCTCCTACAAGTCGATTAGGTACATGAGATTCGATAATCTGCATGCATGTCTCATATTTTCTGATACGAAAACTACTTGGTGTAATGGGTAGTGTGCATCCACTTGCAGCCAACACTTGTCCACCCCGATCAAACATTTTCTTCCATCCAAGGGAAAGCAAGACTCTAGATAGATTAACAGGTGCCAAAGAATAGAATGAGAATAATTTGAATCAAGTATCACCTATAATAATTATGAAGTTTTCATTAATCTCAATGTCGCATTAAGAAGATACACACATGCCAATCTAGCTCTCGTATGGACACATGCTACATAGGAACACTGGCGTGATCATCTTTGCTCTCTCTAGGTGAACCAGAAGATTTTTTGTGTTCTTTTAGAAAGGGAGGATCAACCCATCTTTATTATTATGTTATTCAACAGAATCTGACGAAATAAATACAAAGCTCAACCCAAAGCCACCTTCCAGGAAACAGTCGCTACACCTACAAGTACAATGATGTGCCTTGGCTGCACCAACGCACAACATCTAATCCAGTGGCCTCAAGAAGCCGCCCCTTGGCAAGCCAAGAGCACCAACCAGTCTAGGCGACCGACAGCACGCACTGCATGCTCACGCTCTAGGATGTGTCGATGCCATCTTCCACTGTCCCATGTTCGGGAGGGATCATCGCATTGATCTTGTCAGGGTTAACTATCTTCGACGTCACCAAGATGCCTGACAATATCTCCAACTTGCGCGCGTCCATCAACCCCCCTCTAATGCTGAGGCTCCACTACACCATGCCGTCGAGACCTGCCGTCTTCAATGCGGTAGATGTGACACCGCTCCACCTGTTGGCCCCTCTAGTTAGTATCTGCTCCAAAACAATGCCCACGGGAGGGAAAGCATCACCAAAGTGTCCGTCATCATCCGATCCGGGAGACCCAGATCTAGGGTTTCTCCTGGAGTAGATGCCCACTAGAGGAAGAGGCGCACGCCATCTGCACGTGCCGCCAATGAACCCAAATGGCACCCACCACCACATAGCTCTAACGGTGATGCCTTCAAGAAGGACAAGACGCCTTGAGAGCCATTGCCGCCTACCGTAGTTAGGGTTTTCATCCGAGAAGAAATGATGTGGGAAGAGGTAGGGCAGACCCAAACGCCGTCTCTAGGAAAAAGATAGGCACCGTCAAGCGTCGTCACTGTCGTGACTGGCCGAAGCTGACCAGGGAGTTACCCCAATCTGGATCTCCACCACCCGCTCCGCCCCAGCTCGATGACCGGCTAGCATCCAGCGTGGAGATGTCGGGTGAGACGTAGTGCACCTAGTAGGGAATGGAGGTAGAGGAAAGATAGGAGCCACCGGCCGTCGGGACAGCTAGCCACGACACCACCCCACTGGTAGATCGCTCGCCACCCAAGCTGACCCCCGGCACCCGCCAGCCCCACCGCGCCACCGGACAGGGAGGCCACACCAGGGGCCGCCACCCCGGATCAAAGGCCCTCCGGCATGAGGGAGCAACACAGGACCGGACGGAGCCACCACTCTAAATCTAGGGCCCTCCACCCCTTCCACCAAGCTGGATCAGCACGACCCCGCCCCCACCTTCCTTGGACGCCGCTCGGACTTGGCCGGTGTTTGCATCAGGCGGGGGGTGATGGATCGGGTGGAGGATGAAGCCTGGCGGCGCTAGGGCTTTCACCCTCGAGTCGCACGCGCGGGGCAACGCAAGGGTACCGGTTCTATCATTCTCACGTGGAAGCACCGCACACCATACGTGTGTGACCTGTGTGACAGGTGAACCGGATGATTGACCATAGTACTCCCTCCGTTCCTTTATATAAGGTGTATTTATTTATCCCAAAAATATCACAATGTAATATAAGGTGTATTTCTCTTTTCCTCTCGGTTTTCCGTGCATGCCCTTCCACCATTCATTACCCGCCTTAGATAAAAAGTAGTACGTATTTCCCAATAGAAAGGTAGTAAAAGAAGTATCTCTCTCCCTGATTGCATGTACTCACATTTCTCTCTCTCTCACCCCACTGATTGATTTTATTGTGGCACAACGAGATTTAATTGCCTTTTATTAGGCCGCTGGTTATTTAGTTGGCACAAATTAAGCTACTAACCACCTAATTAGTTAAGGATACTTTCGTCCAAAATTGTCCTCAATTCCATGCCTTGATCACCGCGCTCAGAAAAATACACTTTATATAAAAAAACGAAGGGAGTATTGGGTAACGACGGATGAAAATATACTACATCTTAAACTCGCAATTAATGGTCTCCGCCAGCTCTACTTGGATCAATCGTACTAGCCGGGACATTCATCACACACCCCCAACAAGTTCAGCTGATTTTTGCCAAAAATGTTCGTTTGGATACTTCCCAAAGAGCTAATCATAGGTTCAGACAAAACCAAGCTTTAATACTAATTACGAACAAAAATTGGCAAACTAAGAAGACTAAGATTTATATTGTTTTTAATTCACTATAAGACAAAACCAAGCTTTAATACTAATTACGAATAAAAATTGGCAAACTAAGAAGACTAAGATTTATATTGTTTTTAATTCACTACAAGTTCAAGTCTACGAGGGTGGGCTCTCCGAGGGCATAATGATATTGTCTCAGAGCGTACACTCTTTTGTCTGCGAGGAGTATAGCTTACACTCTTGACAAGATATACATCAAGTTTAATAAAGGGGATGCATGCATCACTCTGATGCAGAGGCCGGAAGTAATCCTTTTTTTCTAAAAAAAAGATATAGATCAAGTTTTGAAGTGTTGATTATTCTGATCTTCTACAATATGGATTGTATATTCTGTGCGAATAGGCGAAAGCGTCTTACCCATCGTGGGGGCGCTGTTGCGTGTTATAAAGGCTAGGGGCGCACCTCCCTGGATAGCGCATACAGCAGTTGAGATTACAAACTTGAGAAGAAAGAAAGAGGTAGATATAAGGACTCTAGTTAAGATAAATGTCCTTCCTAACTACCTAACATATATGCGCAAGTAATGCAATCCTGCCACGCTACAACACGCTATGTAATTGTGTTTAACATATTCATGGTGTACATTTCTTGTTTGGCGCATTAGCTAAACATAGTTACTCAGGTACATTTTCTTTTGACGTGTATTCCTGCATGCTACCAGCTACCATTGCCAAAAACAAGTGATGGTGGCGACATCGTGGTTGGGTTGGTGGTTCCGCAAGACAGATGCCGAGAACATGAATTGATCTCCATAGATACATGGAGCAGTTCACAGCCGTGCTTATTCAGTATTCTTCTAATATCTCATCTCGCATATACTCGGTTCCAAAATGCGGTGCTATTGAATCGTTCAAACATGTCCTGCAGCAACAAATTAATCAAGCCTCTAGAAATGAAGCCCTTTTATAAGGGTGTCAACACCCCTTATTTTTTGCCAGGATGTCAACACCCCTTTCATCCCATTCGTGTGGAATCGATCACACCATCTGGTTTCTATAGCACCAATACCAATGTTAAATTGATGAGGGCACATGAGAAACTGGCCATGGATCATGTTGAGCCAGTCAACATGTACTACCTCTGTTCCTCAATATAATATGGTTTGGTAGTTCAAATTGGATTATTCGAACTGCCAAAATATCTTATATTTAGGAACAGAGGATGTAAATAGTAATCGCATGCCTGAAGCCTAAATTTATACAGTTTGCAAATCATGATAGTCTGTTTGATACTCCCTATGTAAAGAAATATAAGAGCGTTTAGATCACTAACACTCTTATATTTCTTCATGGAGGAAGTACTAATTTACTAGTACAGCTCCACAGGGACCTCTACTTTAATGGGAAGAAACATAATCATCACCTGCTTCCACAGCCCGAGATTTGATTAATATCTCTTCGTAAACAACCATACTCCCTGTCATCAGGTGGTTAGCAAGTAAACACGCCACATACATTTCCCATAAAAAAATGTACCTCTGGTTTTATTAGATACTAGCAAAAGGGCTCGTGCGTTGCAATGGAAGAAACAAAAAATCATAATCTCCAATGGCCATCACCACATCTTGCTGCATTACCGAGATATACTATCACTCTCCATTTCGTGAAATCATGAACATTTTTTAAACTCGTGGACATTTCTGAAATCGTGAACAATTTTCAAATTCGTAACACTTTAAAAAATATTCAAACATATTCTAAAATCAAGAACACTTTTTGAATTCATGAACATTTATACTATTTGCAAATATTTTTTCAAACAATTTTCTTGAATCAACGAACATGTTTGGAAATTAGTGGACCAATTTTTTATATTCACGAATATTATTTTTATTTAACAAACATTTTTTGAAATGAATGATCATTTTTGAATCAGCGAACATTTTATGAATGAATAAAGTATTTTCTAAGTCACGAACAATTTTAGAATTTATAGGATATTTTCCATTCATGAACATTTTTTGAATTGGGGAATTTTTTTTCAATTTCTTTAACTTTTTTAATACACGATTTTTTTTAAATATGAACATTTTCTGATTTCCTAAAATATTGTTTTCAAAATTTTCAAAAATTTTTGAGTAAGCAAACTTTTTTTAGAAAAATCACGAACATTTTTTAATGGACAATTTTTTTATTATTTATTAAAATTTTATTTCAAAATTCTATTTTTAATTTTAGGAACTTTTTTAAGTACAAAATTATTTAATGTAGAAAAAATGAATTTAAAAACAGGCCGCCCAGACATGGGCCAGCCCAAACGGGTGCGCTGCATCTTGTCGCTTTGCCATAGCGCAGTATAGAAGGTCCTTGCTGCATGGGCCGGGGCGGGGGACTCCCTGTGTGCATTTTTATCACTTATGAGTGGCATTGATTGGTAATATTTTGCAACTTTGGGACAATTGCTCTGACGTAACATCAGAAGCAATATCCCTTTTATTATTAGGTATAGATATAGAATTCCAAATCTAAGCATCTTGACTATAATGATACAATGTTCTCTAGTTTTGGCACCAACCATTCAGATCACAAATTGTTTGGAGAAGCCCAAATGCAGCCACTTACTGCTGCAATATTAGTGCTGCATTCAAATATAATTTTGAAGATTCTATGAGGAGGGTGGTACTGGTACGGTGGTACCACAGTTGCAGTCTTACAACGATATTATATATCATACACCGAACAAACACAGCGGAGTTGTGGTCGACAGCATGGCGGATTCAGGCATTCAGAGCAAGACATACATACCACCCATGTGCATGTCCAAGACAGCGTGCCTGACGATGGTGTATTTCTGGCTCCTCGGTCTCCTCGGTCGGACGCTGCTTCAGAGCCAGTTCCCTCTTTCATGTCTCCCGCCCTCTACCCAAACCTGTCGGACGTCCAGGAGCACGGGGATGGGGGAAACATGGATAAGCTGGTACCCACACCAGCAGGACCAAGAGCAGCGCCCAAGTCTACACCAGCAGAAGAAATGCCAGATCGTCTGCGCACGGGCGGTCCTCTGATGCCCTTGCAAGAGTTGGATGCTGAGATGGAGCTTGGGCCTGAAGCCATCTTGGGCCTCGGGACTGGAGATGGGCCTGGAAAAGTCCCCGGCCCTGAAGACCCAAGCGCTCCAGCCCTGAATGGAATTAAGCCTGCCATCGAGGGCCCACCAGGGTCTGCTGCTCAGCCCATCCTGTCGGTGCCAGGGGTGGATAAGGTCGAGCTCTTCCTTAGCAAATGTTCATCCATGACCACAGCCCCTCTGATCCCCGTTCCTCCCGTGGCGCCGACGGCCAAGGCAACAACCCCGGTCAGCCGCCCTCCTGCGGGCCCGGGCGGCGGGACGGCGCAGAGGTGCAGCGGTAGGCTCACGACGAAGCCTTCCAGCCAGCTCTCGAGTTTGGACAAGGCGTTGTACGTCCTTCTGAAAAAGGAGGGAACTCCGCCTGAGCTGGCGGCTGCCATGCCTGAGGGGATCGAGCGAATCAAGAATATCTGCTAGAAGCCGCTTCCCTCGGCGTTTATGGCTGCCATATCCTCCCTCATGGTTGCCTCCAGCCCTGATAAGAAAGGCAAGACCCCTGCTATGGTGCCAGGACTCGCTGCGTCCTAGGCTGGCTGCTCCTATCGATGTTGGTAGTTCTTTGGTTTCCATATGTTAGTTCTTCTGATGTTTCTTAGAGGTCTGTGTGTGGTGTTGATGTATCCCCAAATTGCTGTTGGAGTGCTTATTGTTGTTGTTCGTCTGTTGGGAAGTCCGGATCAATTGGCTCTGCCCTGCAACCCACTGCCTGGATGTCAATCCACGCTACTATTCCATCCTGTTGTGACCCTGGTTTCCTTATGGATTACAAAATTTTAAATTGGAATGTTCGGGGCTTAAACAACCCGGCCAAGAGAAGAGCAACTCTAATGTTCGCAGCTGAGGTTGGATGCAACATAATCTGCCTCCAAGAGGTGAAATTAGCTGTGATTACTCCTGCTATTGTTGCTGAAATCTTGGGCACCCAGTTCAGAGAGAACTTCATTTACAAGCCTGCTGTGGGCACTCGGGGAGGAATCCTCATCGCTTGCTCCTCTGATTTTGAGATCACCCATGAACCACTGGCAGATGGACCAAATTCAATCTCAGGGACTGTTAGAGATCGAACTAACAATGATTCTTGGACAATCTCTGCTGTCTATGGACCGCAAACAGACTCGGATAAGATATTGTTCATTGAGGAGCTCAAAAACATCAAGCAGTTTGCTCAAGCCTGCTGGATGGTGACTGGGGATTTCAATCTGATAAAGAAGGCTGACGAGAAGAACAATGGTAATATCAATCTGCAAATGATGGGCTGCTTTGGACCAGCTTGAGCTGCTGGAGTTTCCTCTACTTGGGAGAAAATTCACCTGGTCAAATGAGAGGGAAAATGTGACTTTGACAAAGATCGACAGAGTGCTAGTTACTGAAGCCTGGGAGCTGAGATTTCCAAACTATCAGCTCACTCCTGCCTCTTCGTCCATCTCCGACCACTGCCCGCTGTTACTCAAGCCAATGGAGCTGCAACACTTCAAAGGATTCCGTTTTGAGTCCTTTTGGCTTGCAAACCCGACTTCCTTGAGGTGGTAGCTAAAGCTTGGGAAAAACCAGTTCAGTCCTTGGATGCTTGCAGGAGGCTTCACACCAAGTTGTCCAGAACTGCCAAGGCGCTGAAGAAATGGAACAGAAAGGCATCCAAAAGATCCAGACTGCTGTACAATGTTGCCACTGAGCTGATCTTCCATCTTGACCTCGCCCAAGAGGAAAGAATGCTAACTGAAGAAGAGAGGCTCTTAAGAGACCTGCTGAAAAAGAAGTTGTTGGGTTTTGCAGCTATTGAGAGAATTAGAATTCGGCAATGGTCCAGGTTAACTTGGATTAAGGTTGGGGACGCAAACTCAAAACTTTTCCAGCTCAGGGCGAATGGGCGCAGACGCAAAAACCACATCCCCTACTTGCAAGGGCCTGAAGGCTTTGTCTTTGAAAAGCAGCAAAAGGCTCAAATCCTATGGGAGCATTTCAACAATCTGATGGGAACTGCTAGGCAGCGTAACTTCAGCTTAAATTGGGAATATCTGCAGCTTCCTTCCTTCAACCTTGAGCATCTGGATGCCATATTCACCATGGAGGAGTTAAAAAAGGCGGTTCTAGAAATGCATGATGAGAAGTCCCCTGGCCCGGATGGTTTTATTGGAGGTTTTTTCAAGAAGTGTTGGGAGCTCATTAAAGGAGATTTGCTGGAGGCCATCAATCAATTTTTTCATCTCAGAGGGAAAACATGGAATCTTTTGAATAATGCTTTCATTGTGCTGCTGCCAAAGAAAGGAAATGCTGATCATGCTGCTGATTTTAGGCCAATTAGTCTCATGCATAGTGTGGCAAAGATTCTATGCAAAATCTTGGCAAACAGAATGGCCCCGGAATTACAACATATGATCTCTGCAAGTCAAACTGCCTTCCTTAAGGGACGTAGCATTCAAGATAATTTTTTGTATGTCCAGAATGTCATAAGACGGGCATTCACAAAAAATTCACCGCTCATCTTCCTCAAATTGGATATCTCTAAGGCCTTTGATTCTGTGCATTGGAGCTACATGTTGGAGGTTCTAAAAGGTTTTGATTTCGGGCAAAGATGGACGGACATGATTGCTTTGCTGCTCTCGACTTCCTCTTCACGGGTCCTCCTCAACGGCTGTCCAGGTGAACCGTTCCTGCACCGGAGGGGGTTGCGCCAGGGAGACCCGTTGTCGCCGATGTTATTCCTTCTTGCAATGGAACCACTACAAAAAATGATCGCCATGGCATCGGCTGATGGTCTTCTCACTCCTTTAAGCCATCAGGCCACCAGTTTGAGAACCAGCCTGTACGCGGATGACGCGGCACTTTTTGTCAACCCCATCAGAGAAGAAATTGCAGCTACTCAGAGAATTCTGCTTAGATTTGGAGAGATCTCTGGCTTGATGAACAACCTAGGGAAGTGCATGGCATTCAAGATCCGGTGCAACGATGAAGAGCATGGAGAGGTTTTACAGGACTTTGAAGGAAAGGAGGGTTTGTTCCCTTGCCAATAACTAGGCTTACCACTGAACAGGAGGAAGTCGACGCGTGCTGAATTGCAACCAATGATAGACAAGGCTGCTGGAAGAGTCAAGCCATGGAAAGGAAGACTTCTGAATAGAACTGGGCGGTAACTCTAATCAACTCAGTCCTCACGGCAATGGCAACATTCTTCCTCTCGTGTTTCACAATGGATAAATGGGCTATCAAGAAGCTTGATAAGTGCAGGAGGAATTTTCTTTGGGCTGGGGATGAGGAAGCAAGGGGAAGCAAATGCCTTGTAAACTTTAAACAATGCTGTACCCCCAAAAGTCTCGGAGGCCTCGGGATCAAAGAGTTAACTTGTTATAGCCGAGCCTTGAGACTCAGATGGTGCTGGTTTGAATGGGACAACATCGACAGACCTTGGAAAGGCACCCAAATCCCTTGTGACACAGTTGACAGAAGTCTTTTCGCGGCCTGCACCAAGATCTCCTTGGGAAATGGAAAAAAGATCAACTTTTGGAAGGACAGGTGGATGCATGGAATTGCACCTATTGCACTGGCACCCGAAGTTGCAAAACTGGCATGGAAGAAGAATCTCAAGGTCGCTGATGCTCTGACAAACAACCTTTGGATGAAGGGGTTACATAGGATGAACAACGAAGAGCAAGTGCAGCAATTTGTTTCCTTATGGGAGAAGATCCAGGAAGTGCAGTTGTCTCATGACGATGATGGCATCACGTGGATCCTTAACTCCAAAGGAATTTACACGGCTAAAGATGCCTATGAAGCCCAATTCTTGGGACGAATTAGGCAGCCACTCCTAGAGAAAGCATGGAAAGTGAAGGCTGAAAACAAGATCAAATTCTACCTTTGGTTACTGCTCCAGAACCGTAACTGGACCGCGGACAGGTTATCCACCAGGGGCTGGCCTTGCAACCCGACCTGCCCTTTCTGCGACCAGGCCCCAGAGACAGCAATTCACATCCTTCTGGGATGCCCCTACTCTAAAGAAGTCTGGAACATGTCTGGGCCCATCCACCCCCAGATGACGGACGTGGCCCTCTCCTCCAATTCCGTCAAATGTTGGTGGCGCAAGCTGCACCTGATCGCTCCAAAAGAAATTGGTAAGGAGCAGATTGCTTTTGCTGCATATGTGGCTTGGCATCACTGGAATGAAAGAAACAGGAGGGTGTTCCAATGCAAAATGCTACTGCCGCATCAAGTTTTCATGCTGGTGACCGAGGATTTTAGACTCTGCAAAGAGGCATTCAGAGAGTAGTCCGTAGTTGTGGCCACTGCTCAGCCTCCCGATGTTCAGTGGCCTAGGCTCTCCTCTCCCTTCTCTCTACGCTCTTCTGTAATCTCTAAAATGTACAGTTTTTTCCCTCTTCTATAATGCAATGACAGAGCTCCTGTCGGTTCGGGTCAAAAATCTCTAGCAATAATTGTTAACATCAAACTAAGATATATTCTCAACCACAGATTGTATGGAGGAGCACAACCATACTAGTGCTAAAACTGCTGATTGCAGTATTAGCTCATCAATGGCATAATTGTGAGAAGGTAAATATCATACGTACGGTGTTTCTGCATTGGCTCAAGTATAAGTACAGTAATGATCTCCAATAGTCGACCGCCGGGCCGTTCAGACCATCCCATTTGCATCCCTTGTCGGTTCCAAAACTCCGTAGCTGATCAAAATAGAACACCCATTTGCCGGTACTAAGTTTGTAAATTCAGTATATCCATTTATATATCTTTGTATCATGGAGTAGTGAGGAACCCTGACGAATTAAGAACAGATTGCTTGGAGGAGCACAACCACAACATACGTTCCTGTCTGCAATAATATAAGAATGCAGAATGCTGAAATGGTAAATAACATCCGGACACACTTAGTATAGGTAAATATACACAGTTTGTGATAGATTGTTTTTCTCAGGTATGCATATGGATAGCAAACTTACATCAACCCTTACAAGTACATAATGACGAAATTGCTCTCAAAGAATGACAGTATTTGACAACTATTATCTGACATAGTTGTCGTTCATCCTAACAATAATATTCAATGAACCAAAGGAAAACAGATACATAACAGACACAAGCACGCACACAACTTTGCCGGAAATTAGAAAACAAACATGCATACAAGCATGGGGATTAAAGGTGATACCATGACAGGTACGCATATTGTTTCCTCATGAATGGCATGTTCTTTAATAGCAGAGGTCTTGGTGACTTGGCTAAACATCTATTCATTGCGGAATGTAATAGGGATTACAATTTAGATTTTTTGGCTTTATCTGAAACGGGAAGACGTGATTTCTCAGTAAGTCTGCTTAACCGCCTTTCTGGTGGGATAGATTATAACTGGATTTCACGACCACCTCGAGGTCGTTCTGGGGGCATTTTACTCGGCGTTAACACAGAGACTATGGATGTTTTGGCTAGTTCGGAAGGCGAGTTTCATATTAAACTCCATATCCGAAACAAAGCTGACAACTTCACATGGACCCTCGTCGCCGTGTATGGGGCAGCCCAGGATGAACTCAAGGCCGTTTTTCTCCGTGAACTGGTTAATCTAGCGAAAGATAATCCCTACCCCATTTTTATTGGTGGGGATTTTAATTTGCTACGATTTCCAAGCGAGAAAAGCTAAGGTAGGTTTGATAATCACTGGCCTTTCCTTTTCAACGCTGTCATAGACAGTCTAGATTTGCGAGAGGTTTCAATGATTGGAAGACAGTTCACTTGGGCGAACAGTCTTCCGGAGCCGACATATGAGAAACTAGATCGCGTTTTAATGGATACCGACTGGGAATCCAAATTCCCTATGGTTTCTATTCGCGCTCTTCCTCGTATAGAGGCTATCTCAGACCATGCACCCATCCTCTTAACCACTGGATCTCCACGTCCACAACACCGACGCAAGTTCAAGTTTGAACTAGGTTGGTTACATCGAGATGGATTCTATGATATGGTCAAGGAGGTGTGGGATAAACCGGTTGCCGAGCCTACCCCAATACACAAATGGAACAACAAAATGCGTGCATTACGTAAGTTCCTTCGTGGTTGGGCTAGGCACACTGCGGGTATCCTCAAAAAGGAGAAGCTTCGTCTTTCATCCATTATTGATGATTTAGAAGCTTTGGCAGAGATTAGAGCTCTCTCTGACCTCGAATTAGAGATCAAGAGTCAATCGAATGCCAAGTTAGCTCGCATGTTGCGCGAGGAGGAACTCAAGTGGTACCAACATTCAAAATCTCAGTTTATCCTCAAAGGTGATTCGAATACGAGATATTTCCATGGTGTCGCCAATGGTAGACACCGGAAGAAACTTATTCATTCCCTACAACAGGAGGAGGGCATGATTGAAGGGCATGAGCAACTTAAGTCTTATATCACTAGTTATTATAAAAATCTATTCGGGACTCCTCAGGAAGGAAACTTCTCGATGGATGAGTCTCGAACAGATGACATCCCCCAGGTTTCTGATGCGGAAAATAGCCTTCTAACAGCTCCATTTTCTGAGGAGGAAGTTAGAAAGGCAGTTTTCCTAATGGAGCATAACAAAGCACCGGGTCCAGATGGTTTTCCCGCTGAGTTCTACCAGAACTTTTGGGAGGTCATCAAACATGATCTCCTACTCTTGTTTGGCTGCCTTCATGTTGGTCAACTAGAGTTGTTTCGCTTAAACTTCGGTGAAATTATTTTAATACCTAAGGTTAATGAGGCTGAAAGGATACAACAATATCGTCCAATATGCCTCCTTAATGTCAGCTTTAAAATCTTCACTAAGGTAGCGACTATTAGGCTCAATTCGGTTGCTGAACATGTGGTTCGTCCTTCTCAAACTGCTTTTATGCAAGGCAGGAACATCCTAGATGGGGTTGTTGTCCTTCACGAAACAGTTCATGAATTGCATCAAAAAAAACTGAATGGGGTAGTTCTTAAAATTGACTTTGAAAAGGCTTATGACAAAGTCAAGTGGTCTTTTCTTCAACAGACTCTCAGAATGAAAGGATTTTCTGCAGAGTGGCGCGCAATGATTCATAGTTTTGTGGCTGGAGGTAGTGTTGCCATTAAAGTCAATGATGACGTTGGCAACTATTTCCAACCAAAGAAAGGATTGCGACAAGGTGACTCAATATCGCCCATGCTATTCAATATAGTGGCGGATATGTTAGCGGTCATGATTGAGCGTGCCAAGGTTGATGGCCAAATTGATGGGGTAGTGAATCATCTAGTGGATGGTGGTCTTTCTATCCTTCAATATGCCGATGATACGATTCTCTTTATGGATCATGACCTCGAGAAAGCAAGAAATCTGAAATTAATTTTATCAGCATTCGAGCAACTCTCAGGGCTTAAGATAAATTTCCATAAAAGTGAATTGTTTTGTTTTGGCGAGGCTCAAGACGAGGCCCATCTGTATGCCGACCTGTTCGGATGCGGGTTGGGCCAGTTTCCGATCACTTATTTGGGTATACCGATACATTATCGAAGACTCACAAATGCTGAATGGAAACACGTCGAGGAGAGACTACAAAAAAGGCTTAGCAGTTGGAAAGGTAAACTGCTATCTCTGGGTGGGAGGTTGGTCCTCATAAATTCAGTACTAAGTAACATGGTACTGTATATGATTTCCTTCTTCCAATTGCCGAAAGGAGTTTTACATAGATTGGATTACTTCCGATCAAGATTCTTTTGGCAAGGAGATAGCGAGAGAAAGAAATATCGGCTGGCTAAATGGAGTGTGGTTTGCCGTCCCAAGGACCAAGGCGGGTTGGGAATTCATGACCTTGAGGTTAAGAATAGAGCCCTCCTTGGCAAATGGTTATTTAAGTTGTTGACCGAAGATGGTGTATGGCAAACCCTCCTTAGGAGAAAATATGTGGGTTCAAAGGCGATATCCCAGGTATACTGGAAGCCTGGGGACTCTCATTTTTGGGCGGGATTAATGGCAACGAAGAAATATTTCTTCCGCTATGGGTCCTTCTCAATTAAGAATGGCTCGGAAATTAGATTCTGGGAGGATAAGTGGTTAGGTAATGCTACTCTCCGGGAACAATATCCAGCTCTATACAATATTGTACGTCACAAGGGTGATACTATTGCCAAGGTTTTGGAATCATTTCCGCCCAATGTGACGTTCAGAAGGGATTTAATTGGACCTAGACTTCAATCGTGGAACATATTACTTCAACGATTATCCACGGTACAGTTGTCACAGGGGTCCGATTTATTTCGTTGGAACCTACATGGGAATGGGCAATTCTCAGTGGAATCTATGTATAGAGCTTTGATCCAGTCTGACGTGCCAGTTGATATTAATAAGAAGATCTGGAAGATGAAGATACCTCTTAAGAATAAAATCTTTGCATGGTATCTTCGTCGCGGAGTCATTCTTACTGAAGATAACCTTATTAAGAGAAATTGGCATGGAAGTACGCAATGTGTATTTTGTCCGCATGATGAGACAATAAAACATTTGTTCTTCCAATGTAAATTGGCTCGTTCTATATGGTCAGTCATCCAAATAGCTTCTGGCTTGTACCCTCCTTGTAGTGTTGCTAATATATTTGGCAATTGGTTACATGGGATTGATCACAAGTTCAGAAGTCTACTTAGGGTGGGAGCGCTTGCCGTGATTTGGTCGCTTTGGCTACGTAGAAATGATAAGATTTTTAACGATAAAAGTACTTCGCTTATGCAGGTTATCTACAGATGTACTGGGACGCTTCGTTTATGGTCCTCTCTACAACGAGTGGAGAATCGAGACCTGTTTACGGAGGTGTGTACACGATTGGAGGTTACGGCGAGGGATACTTTTATCCAACATGGGTGGCAGCATGATCTTAGGATTGGGCCACCGACGGTTTAGGCGCTATACAAATATACTTTCTTTGTATTTCGCCTTCCTTTTTTATTTTTATTTTTCGCTTGTTGTGAGGACATTGTTGACTGTGTGCATCTCAGTTATGCAGAGGCCGGGTGTTACTTAAACCTTTTAAGTAATAAAGCGCCCCTTTTCAAAAAAAAAAAAAGGTACGCATATGGACAGCATGACAAAGACAAATAGGCCAGCAGTTCCGGGAAGCAGTGATGAATGGATGGAGATGCGGATCGAGGATGGAGAGTGAAATCCTTGCAAGCCTTCCCTCAGCCAGCTAGTGTCGATTCTTGATCTTCAAGCAGCGGGGGATTGGTGGAAACCATGCATCATCATCCTCTTCTGCTGTGATTGTTTCTTTCGCTGGGACAGGTTGATTGTGGTCGCTTCTTGTGTGTAAGAACAGGTTGCGCTTTATGTGCTGCAATGTCTTTTCTCACCTGATGAGGGACATGGTCACCAACGCACTCAAATCTCGGAAGGGTTTTAATGCCAGAGAAAGACTACATCTCGACGAAGGACCAAACAATTTTTTCAACCTTAGGAGCAGACTCCTTGGTGAAGCTGATGCTGCTGACGGTAGGGTACTCAACAATAAGAAGTCAAATTTTGGGAACACTCATCTTTGTTGAAGGGTATATGACTTTGGTCGTAAGACTAGTCTGAGAGCTCTAGGCAGCACAGGTTTCCTACCTTGGCAAGGATTTGTAGATCTCCCTGCTTCAGTTGAGTATCACGAAGAGTCAAATAATGAAAGAAGCAACTTGCCCTCCTTCAACTAGGTACACTAATTCAGTAGTAAAATCATTGTGAAATGTAAATTCTGATAGGACCAAAAACTGTCATTGTGGTTATGCTTGTGTGATTAGAGTTCAGGTGTTGCTTCCTCATACAAGTGCGAAGTTATCTCCATAGATACATGGAACAATTTTTAGATGCGCATATTCAGTATTCTTCTAATATCTCATTTTGCATATACTCGGCTCGGAAGTGCAGTGATATTGAATGATTCAAACATGTCCCGTAGCAACAAATTAATCAATTCTCTAGAAATGAAGCCCTTTTATAAGGGTGTCAACACCCTTTTCATCGATCACACCATCTGGTTTTCATAATACCAATGCTAAATTGATGAGGGCACATCAGAAACTCATGGCTCATATGAGCCAGTCAACTTGTAAATGGTAATCGCATGCCTGAAGGCTAAATTTGTATTTCTAAGGTTTGCAAAACATGACAATCTGTTTGATACTAATTTACTAGTATAGCACCACAAGGAAGAAACATATTCATCGCCTGCTTGGACAACCTGAGATTTTTTTTTTAAACGAGGCAAAATATTTGCCATTTTCATTGATTAAGGAGAAGAGAATTGCCCGGTTAATTGATGGAATACCAGGCTAAAACCGATACAACCCAACCCACATGACATGGGCACCACCGGCCATCCTGGCCACCGACATGGGACGCAACCCCGACGGCACATGCCACCAGATGGCCACACGCGCAAGCAACCGACAGCTCCGACTGATTTGATTTACATCCTGAGATTTGATTTACATCTCTGCGGAATCAGCCACACTCTTTTTGATCAGGCGGTTAGCGATTAAAAAGGCCACCTACATTTCCCATAAATGAAAATCTCTCTTTGGTTTTATTACGTACTTCCAAATCTAAGCCCTGTGACTCCGTGACTGATGATAGGTTTTATTTTTTTTGGCACGAACCACTCAGTTCGTTCTGAATTACAAATAGTTTGCAGAAGCACAAAGACATACACTTCTAATTATGCTTATAAATCTATTTTCAAAGGTTCCACTAGGAGGGTCCACACCGAACAAACACAGTGGAGTTGTGATCGACACAGCCGAATTCACGCATTCAGAGCACGACATATATACAATCTCTAGCAAGAATTGTTAACATTAAACTAAGATAGATTTCGCTGTCACGAGCCATTCAACTGATTCGCAATCACAGATTGCATGGAAGACAAGGAGCACAACCATACCAGTGCTGATTGCAATATTAGCACATCAGTTGTAGAATTTTGAGAAGGTGAATATCATACATACAATGTTTTCACACTGACTCGAGTATAATCACCGTTACTATCTCCAATAGTTGACCACCGGGCTGATTAGACCAGACATTCATCTCCACAAGAGCAGTACATATTTATTAGTACTAGACTACTGGTAGTAGTAAGTTTCATTCAAAAGATGTTCTCGGATTTCAAAAAATGTTCATGCATTTAAAAATATATTCCCAGATGCCCAAAAATATTCACGAATTAGGAAAATGTTCTTGGATTTCAAAAAAAATTGATTTCCAAACAAACTTTCATGATTTTGAAAAATGTTGACAGATTTCACAAAATGTTCCAATTTTTCTAATCACGAATTTTAAAAGATTTATCGGATTTCAAAAAATGTCCCAAATCTCGAAAACAAATCATGAATTTGAGTTTCCTTCATGGATTTCAATATATGTTCTGAATTTTCAAAAAATATTCACACATTTGAAAATATATTACTAATGAAATTTAAAATGGGAAAAAAACTAAGAAAAAGGAAATAAAAAAAAATACAAAGTAACTATCACAACTAAAAATTACAATAAACCTCTTGGAAACATGTTTTTCATTGTGTTAATGTTTGCTTGATATTTTTTTTGAGAAAAGTTTGCTTGATGAAATACCACGAAGGCTTGCTACTTGTTCACCTGCACAAAACAGGCCTAGGCAGTCTAGGCGAGCAGCAGCATAGGGCGCCTCTGGGCCTGAACTGGAGGGCCCATTTCCCTACCTTCGGGTCCATTTCAGAGTGAAAGAGAGATAGAGCTTAACTCAGTAGCCACAATCGTAAACTTGGACGGCCCCGGCGTGAGCGCCACTCCCCTCCCCTCTCCCGCCGAGCGCCACTCCGGCACCGGCGTCCACCGCGCCCTGCGCTCACGCCGCGCGTCACTCCGACCGCGACGGCCACCTCTCCTCTCCTTCCTCTATGCCCGTGCTCACGCCGCTCCCGCGCCATGGCCTCGAGTCCGAGATCTGTGACCTCCACCTTCAGGCCACCTGTTGAGCGATCGGTGGTCTCGGGGTTGGGGATCTCCTCGGAGTCGGAGGGCTCGGAGGTCCGTGGCCCGCGAGCGGAGGCGGAGACGCAGCCTGTTCCCGCGCCGCCTTCGGCGCCATGGGTGCAGCCGCCCCCCTCAAAGAAGGAGCTTTGGAGGAAGCTCCATGCCTTGGGCGAGCAGAGCAGTGATCCGGGATGCGCTTCGGGCAGGCCGGCGGTGTCGCCGGAGATGAGGGGCAAGTGTTTCCGTTGCTTGGAGAAGGGACACTTCCGGGTCGACTGCATCAACGAGATCGTCTGCTTCCGCTGCGGGCTGCCCGGGCATGGCTCCAGGGATTGCAAGAGGCCCCGTAGCCCGTCTTCGGTGGATGAGCTGAGGCGTGACACGGTGGCCAAGGTGGCTCGCCGTGCCAGCCCTGTGCCCCCTGCAGCGGCACGCGGCACGCCGCCGGTTGCACCACCGCCCCCTCCCCCCCAGCAGCGCACGAGCCAGGATGCGCACCTGGTTTGGCTACCGTTGGCGCCGCTGCGGTTGCAGACTGTCATCGATGCAGAGGAAGACCCCACAGAGATCTGCATCGTGCGTCGTTCACAAACGGTGGAAGATCTTGAGCGCCGCCTCCAGTTCTCCATGGTGGCGTACGTCGGTGGGGCGAGGCCTGTGATCCCTGCGGCGCAAGTTCATGAAGTGCTAGCCGGAAAGCTGGACATCCCGCCCGACCTGGTGTCCGTCCATCGCCATCGACCAAAAGATTTCTTGGTAGTTTTCGCTTCTGCGGAGTTGAGGAACAGAGTTTCTGCATGTCCGATAGTGGCGTTTGAAGGAGACAGGCTGTTTTTTCGGCCGTGGAACCGCCAGTCACAAGCGGTGCACGCCATGTTCGGGTTCAAGGTCTGGCTCGAGATCGAGGGCATTCCTCCCCACGCCTGGGACAGATCGGTGGTGGAAGAGTTGTTGGGTTCGTCTTGCAAAGTGGATTCGGTCGCGCCGGAAACCTGCTCTCGTGCGGACTTGTCCTCGTTCAAGCTGTCAGCATGGACTGCTCACCCTCAGGGAATCCCCACGCTGCGGTGGCTCGTCGTGCCGGAGCCTGGAGAGGAGGCGCCTCCTGCGCTGCTGTAGTACAAGACGTTGATTCATCTCGATGCTGTCAAGGATTTGCGCGAAGCGGGAGAGCCATGGTTTCTTGGCGGCTCGTCGGGCAGCGGGCAGAGTGGTCTTCCTGACGACGACGATTTTGGTGGCCCGGATCACCGCACCACCCGGCTGCCGTGGAGATTTGGTGTGTGCGACATCCGTGCCGGCGATTCTTGCTTCGCCGCCGGTGGCTCCGGTGCCAGTGGCCATGCTCCTAACGGGCAGGGCGCGCGGGTGGCGAGCGCTGGTTGGAGGTTGCCACCGATGGGCCCTGTTGATCCTGTCATCCATGGGGCCCTGCGCGTGACGATAAGGGATAGGATCACCAGAAGACCGTCAGCTTTTAACCGTTTGACCACTTCGGCGGGACCCATGGAAGCATCTCGGGCCATCCTGAGGCAAGTTTCAAATCCCTTGGGCGGCAACCTGGCGGTACATGTTGTCCCGGAGGCCGCAGTTTTGCAATCCCCAATCACAAGGCAAGAAAACTTGGCAATGATTGCGGTGTCTGAATCTGCGCGGGTGGCGACAAGCGCGACAAGGGAGGACCCACCTATCCCAGTTGCATCTGGTGCCGTTGCAACACAGGTGGGGACAGTTTCTAGGACTGCAGTGGAGAGGACAAACACGACGACCGAGATGGCTTTGGTGATCGCGTCGCCTACTGGTGTGAGGGAACAGGAGTTTGAGTCACCATTCAGCAACAAGGCAGAGGTGGAAGCCATGAGAAACGAGACACCTGCCACAGACAAATCTGTTGAGCCTGGGGGGATCGAGGTTCCAATGATTGCCCCCACTATTGATTCGGCGCGCATCGAGGAGGGTAGTGGGTGCGTGGGCGTCCAGCCACGTGCTGCTACATGCACGAAGGAGGCTCAAGGCGACTCGGTGGGAGTGTTGCTGGCACCGGATGTGGTGGGGCCCGGCGAGATTGTCTGCCCCAATGAGAGGTTGTTGCATGATTGCACGCATGCACCAATTGATGGGTTTCATGCAGACCGCGACAAAGGACAGCACACGTCCCCCCTATCGGGGCTACTGTTGCTGAGGAGCAGTTTTCTGCGTCCGTGCAACAGGTGCAGGACAGGCAGGTTGCGATTGTGGCTACTGAGTTAAGCAGTGAGAGAGGAGGCACGGCGGAGAACTTAAATGGCCAAGATGCAATGGCATTCGACAGGCTGAAGATCTTTTGTGCCAACATAGTGAAGAAGCTCGCGCCGCCACTGCTGAAAGAGGTTCAGGCGTCGACGCTCCGACCCGATGCTGAACCATTCACCCCGAAGCACACGACTCGCGCAACAAAGCGCATCGGTACAGCTAGCACTGGTCCGGCCAAGCCTAAACCTGTAGAAAATGTGCTCCTAAAGACGCTGGGTCTAGTCCCCGAGGATATGGTGCCGGATGAGGTGGCAGTTCAAGAGCTCAGGATGTTGTTCGACTCCCCGCTCAGAGAGCAGCACGTTCGGGTGATTGCTGCGCTGTTTGGCAAGACCTTGCCGTCGGCTGCAGAGCTGGAAGGTAGAGAGGGCAGAGCAATCGCTGCGGTCTAGTAGCGGACGCTTGGTCCCGGTGCTGGTGGTGGACATACTTTAGATGGAATACAACCCCGAAATCCTTAGTTGGAACGTGCACGGCCTAAACAATCTGGCGAAGAGAAAGGCGGTGAAGGACTTTGTTGCCACGATGAAAGTTAACCTAGTGTGCTTCCAGGAGACTAAGTTAGATGTAATTGATCACTTTATGTTAACTGAATGTCTAGGCCGGTCTTTTGACAGTTTTGGGTATTTGCCGGCGGTGGAAACTCGTGGAGGGATTCTTCTGGCGTGGGATACCACCATCCTCTCGGTGGATAATGTGCAGTATGACACTAACTTTCTGATGGCTCTTGTGCATGCTAAGGATGGTTCCACATGGTGGATCACTGCGGTGTGTGCCCCTCAAGGTGACGGGCCTAAAACCCAGTTCCTGCAGGAGCTGGCCAATCGGCGATCACTTTGCCCTGGTCCGTGGCTCATTATGGGTGATTTTAACATGATATTGCGCGCGTGTGAGAAGAACAATGCCAACATCAATAGGGCGATGATGTCCAAGTTCGAGTTTCGTCGACGATCATGAACTAAAGGAGCTCTACATGCATGGTCGCATGTACACTTGGTCGAATGAGAGAGATTCACCGACTATGACTAAGATAGACAGAATCCTTGTGTTGGTTGATTGGGATCTGGATCACCCGGACAAGTTGCTTCAAGCGCTTTCTTCGAGTGTCTCGGATCACGCGCCCCTGCACCTAACTACTAGCATGCACTTCTGCCCTAAGAAGAGATTCAGATTTGAACTCTACTGGACTAAGTTAGAGGGCTTTGATGAAGCGATCAAAGATGCTTGGGTGTGCGACGAGACGATCGTTGATCCGTTCAAAAGGCTGGATGCCCTGTTTCGTAATGCGGCTGTTTACCTCCAAGCCTGGGGCCAGCGTCGTACTGGGAACATTAAGGTCGTGATGTCTGTTGCAAACTGGGTAATCCTCACACTAGATCAGGTGCAGGAATTCAGGAGGTTATCCTTGGCCGAGCTATGGCTGCGAAGATCGCTCAAGCTAGCACTGCTGGGATTAGCCTCGTTGGAAAGGACCATCGAGAGGCAACGATCTAGAATCAGATGGCTGCGGGAAGGAGATGCCAACACCAAACTTTTTCAGCTGGCAGCTAATGGCAGGCGATCTAAGAACTTGATTCCATACATTGAACATGAGTCGGTGATTGAAACGGATCAGCAGAGGAAGGAACAGATCTTCTTCGATACTTTCCAAAACTTGCTGGGTGTGGCACATCACATGGAGCACTCTTTAGATATGCAAGCCCTTGATATGGAAGCTGCTGATCTTACACAACTAGAAGAGATTTTCACCGAGGCGGAAGTTTGGAAGGTCATTAAGGGCATCCCCCCGGACCGTGCACCGGGACCTGATGGCTTTATTGGTGCATTTCACCAGAAGGCATGGGCGGTGATCAAGCCGGATATCATGGCGGCGATGCTCAAACTATATGTTGGAGATGGCAGGGGATTTGGCAAGATCAACAAGGCACACATAGTGCTCATTCCCAAAAAGGCGGATGCCAAAACGGTTGGAGATTTTCGCCTCATTAGTCTACCTCACAGCTTCTCCAAGCTATTCACCAAAGTGCTTGCTACTAGAGCACGAGCAAGGATGCCTGAGATTGTCAGCGTTAACCAGGCGACGTTCATCAAAGGTCGATGCATCCATGATAACTACCTGTTAGTGCGGCAGGTGGCACGCAAAGTTTTCAAAAGCAAGGAGCATGGACTGTTTCTCAAGCTCGACATCTCTCGCGCGTTTGATTCACTCTCCTGGCCTTTCCTCTTCGAAGTCATGAGAGCTAAAGGCTTTGGACCACGCTAGCTACATTGGGTAGCCACAATTCTTGCCACATCCAGCACCAAGGCTATAGTCAATGGTGTACCTGGACGTACCATCTATCATGCTCAGGGGCTGAGACAAGGAGACCCAATCTCCTCGCTTCTATTCGTGGTGGCCATGGATGCACTCTCGAAACTCTTTGTCAAAGCCTCTGTGTTGGGAGTCATTAGCAACTTGTGTGGAATAACACCTACCCAGAGGCTCTCTCTTTACGCGGATGACGTGGTCTTATTCATTAAGCCTTCGGTGCAAGATTTGACCTTTGTGCGGACTGCACTCGAGCTTTTTGGTGAAGCCGCTGGGCTGCGCATCAACTATAACAAAACCACGGCTGTGCTTATCAGAGGAACGGATGAAGAAAGACAACGTGTGATGGACCTGCTACACTGCGAGATGGGACACTTCCCATGCAAGTACCTGGGCATACAATTGGTGATCCGGAAACTGACTCGGGCTGATTGGCAACCGTTGCTCGACCAAACCAAAAAACTGCTACCAACCTGGCAACGCGGCCTCATGCAGAAACCCGGACGGCTCGTCTTGGTAACACTACTAGGGAAAAGTCTAGCAGTAGCGCGGGTTTTGGGTGTATCAGTAGCGCGGGCGCCCGCGCTACTGATACGACGCCACAGCTAACTTGTAGCAGTAGCGTGTGTTGACACGCGCTACTGCTATACATGGTTAGCTGTAGCGTGCGTTGCAGTACAACGCTACTGCTAATTATCTGTAGTGGGTCTTATACCCCGCGCTACTACTATTACTTTCAAAACCAAAAAAAATATCTCGATCCCGTGCGTGTTGTCAATGGCAGCAGTTGTTCGATCCAGCGATGGTTGGGGTCGCGGGAGGTATGAACGAGCAGCGACAGACCAGATCCGGCGGTGGCTGTTGGAGGAGGGCCTGTTTCCATGGAAGAGCAAGGCAGCGGCGTGGGGCTCCTCTTCCCGACCATGCCAGATATGATCGTCCATGGTGACTACCTGCACGGGCATGGACATGGGATTGCGAGTCAA
>NC_041382.1:32449870-32453506 GCF_002162155.2 Triticum dicoccoides
GAGAGAGGAAGGAGATGGAGGGAGTAGCGGGGCTGGTCACCGGTGGTTAGGTCTCTGGCGTGGTGGCGCGAGGCGGCGGCCTCCTAGACGCCGGTGGAAGACCGACGAGCTCCTAGACGCCGGTGGCACGAGGCGCCATCCTCTTTCGGTGCCATGGAGGAGGAGGGGCGCATGGGCAAGAGGTCAATGTGAGAACGTATGGAGAGAGAGAGGAGGGAGTGGCGAAAGAGAGGAGGGATTTGGGGGAGGGGGAGGACGGGTGGGGAAAAGGTGGTCGGTGCGCATTAGCAGTAGCGCAGTACGTAAAACACGTTGTTGCTAAGAAAGTAGCAGCAGCGCGCTTTCGGTACAAGTGCTACTGCTAACCGGGATCAAAAGTGTGCCCGATTTGAAAATTAGCAGCAGCGACCTCAGAAAAACCACGCTACTGCTACAGCTATAGCAGTAGCACGGCTCGCGGCACCGCGCTGCTGCTAAATGGAGTTGGGTGGGCACTGTCGGTCGATATTTGTAGCAGCACGGGTTACGCCGAGCGCGCTACTGCTAAGCACTTGTCAGTAGCGGGTTTTCCACACCCGCGCTATTGCTAATTAGCAGTAGCGCTCCTTTTTGAGCCGCGCTGCTGCTAAGATTCTGTGTATAGGGTTTTCCCTAGTAGTGTAAAGTTTGTACTCGTGGCGCATCCGATACATCAGCTAATGGTACTTAATGTCCCAGACTGGGTTTTCGAGGAAATTGATAAGTGCTTGAGATCGTTCTTCTGGGCCGGAAAAGAGAAATCTAATGGTGGCCAGTGCCTAGTTGCCTGGGACACGGTTTGCTGTCCGATGATCTTTGGGGGCCTCAGGATCAAGAACATTAGGAATCAAGCTCTAGCCTTGAGAGTAAGATGGGAATGGCTGAGGCGCGTCGATCACGAGAGACCATGGCAAGGTATCGGGATGATGAAAGACAATGAGGCCAGTTTAGTTTTCAACAACATGATCAAAATAGTGGTGGGCAACGGTGAAAATGTCTACTTCTGGAAGGATAGATGGATTCATGGATTTACGATAAGAAAGATTGCTCCATTGATCAGTGCCATGGTTCGGAACCGAGAGAAGAACATGAGGACAGTGCAACAGGTTATTGTGGACAACGCATGGATCCACGACGTTCAGGGTGACCTCTCCATCATGGCCCATATGCAGGTGGCCAATCTTTGTCATGCATTGGCCACAGTTCCTATCATTGCAACTGCACCGGATCAGTTCATTTGGCCGGCCGACGCTTCCGGCTGCTATACTGCCAAATCGGTTTACAACCGGTTATGCCTTGGGCTCATAGCTTCACCCACCGCAAGATGCATTTGGAAAAGTTGGGGCCCCTTAAGCTGCAAGATCTTTGCCTGGCTCATGATGCAGTATAGGTTGTGGACAAGTGATAGACGCGCGCGTCATGGTCTCCAAGATGAGCCTTCCTCCCGCTTCACATGTCTTCAGGAGATCGATTGTGTGGATCACATTCTTGCCCATTGTGCCTATGCCAGAGAGGTCTGGCATCGATGCTTTGATGCTCTACAGGTTAATGTGCAGGTGCCAAACATGGATGAGAAGTTCACGGATTGGTGGCTGCGGCAAAGAGGAAGATTCTTGAGGAAAGTTCTTCGTGGATTCGACTCCTTCATCTTAGCCACTGCTTGGGCATTGTGGAAACAAAGAAACGCGAGTCTTTAATAGAATTCACCAGCAAAGGACCCCACCAGAGTTAGTTCAAATGGTGTTAGCCAAGATCAAAGAATGGAAGCTTACAGGCATTGGAGCTGGAGGATTAGATTATTTCGTGAGAGAGTAGTCTAGCGGTTAATGGTGTTGCGTGGGTGCCAACTTATAGTGTTCGCATTGGTGGTTGGCTTCTTGTAGTTATGCTTTCCGCCTTCTATAAAAATATGATACGCTATTGGCGTACTCTTGAAAAAAAAAGATAGAAAGATTGCTTTAAAAAAAAATTGCCGGCGACGGAGGCCATGGAAGGCGGCCGTGGATCTGCGCGGCGGTGCGGCGTGCGAGCGGTGGATTGCGCACGGCTGCTAGCGCACCGCGGGGCCCGCGTCCGCATTCCGCAGCGCCCATCCTGTGGGCCCGCTTGCTCGCCGGAGACAGCGCCGCCCTCCGAGGTTCGTAGGCACCTGGGTGCCTGCCCGTCGTTTGGGATGACCCTCTTCCATCTTGGGAACTCGGGAGTGATGTACTAAGCGTACAACACTCTTTGTTAGCTATTCAGTTCATTGATGGTGGCGAGCTGGTTAATCCGCAAATCTCAGTTTTTGTGCCTGCTTGAAGTGCAGAGTTGTGCGTCCTGCCGACAGGCTGTGCTGTTTTTGGGCGATTATTACTTCCTCCGATCCAAATTAATTGGAGTAGTTAACTTGGGTTGCAGTACGATTTGTGATTTCAAGCTGAAAAGGCCAGGTGGTTAATCTTGCTGACTTGTGCGCTTTTGTGAGGACAGAAAAACTCAACCGTCTAAAGAAATCAGCTCAGGGGACTCGAGGCAAGTCTGGCAGAAGCTCTGTGTCTCTAGTAAGCATTTGGAGCAATTCTTCACTCTCTTCTGCACATCGCAGTGACGGGATCTACTTATATTACACTCCAGTTGTTTCTTTTCGGTATCAATTGTTTAATCCATGTTTGATTTCATATTGGTCTCCTTGCCTTTTACTGCATTTCATGGAAGGGCTGATATCTTGTAAATTATCTCAGCAGCCCAACTAAAGAGAGGACCAGAAACTAATCTCACCAACAAGTCAATTTCGAATGCCACTACAACGAATGAGCAGCTCAGGAGCTTGGTCTTGGATCAAAGGGCTAGGGGAGATGAGTTTGCAAGTGTCATATCACATCAGCTTGAAGGTAAAAATGTAGTACGTTCTAAGTCACGGCTCTAGTACAAATAGTTTCAAGGTGTCACAGTATTACCTGATCTGCAAATCCTGGACTGAATAGGAAACTAGAAGTGCTTCAGTGGGGTTTAAAGATAATAAGTCCAAATATTCCAGTCTTAAGGGTTGTTCTGAACTCCCAGGTCCAATATATTTTGCCACTGAGACTTGTAGCTATGTATTTATGTGTCTTCTTTTGATGGCAGCCATCGAAGCTGTCGAGGCTAATATTGAAGCATTAAGGAAAAACAACCTAGACAAAGCTATTATGTGTTACAATAAATTTCTTAGCTTTAAAGTTGTTGCAGAAGAAGGTAATGAGAGGTTCAGTGACATGGTTAATAAGTTAGCTTCATACCTTCACGTGTGGCATTTCCTCTTTCTTAAAGGGGGTACCTTTGTCTTTAATAAAATTGACATCAAAGTCCTGACAATGACTATTCGTTTCGCAAAAAGTTCAATAAAGACGAGTACAGCTGTGAGTTGCAGTTTCTTATCTGAGCAGTCTAATATTCATATTGTTTGAAATTGTAGTCGCTGAAGTTCTCATTCTCCTTAAACAGTAATTCAGTGTATTCCATTCCTTAAAGACACTGAAGAATTGATGAAGAATTTGAACCGAACTAACGATCTCTTCAAGTTTGCCAGAATCATGAGAACAAGATTCCAAGAGGCTACCATCAAAGGTATTCCATGTTTCCTTTCAAAATTGTATC
>NC_041382.1:32453851-32472695 GCF_002162155.2 Triticum dicoccoides
CTACAATAGCACTCTCTGTATGTGTTGAGTATTTACCTAAATTTCCAGCAATCTGTTTTCGACATTCCCTTGCTATGGGGGCCATATATGATGCATGACTCATAGCTTAAACATTTTGTCTTATTCTTAATATTTTATTTTGGATCATAGAAATGAATTTGCTTTTTAGTACAACTTATTTATTATTATAGACTTATATTTAGTGAAAATAATTAATAAATTGCTAATATACTTTGTAGTGTGATTTTTTATGATGATAGGAGAATATACATTGAGTTATTGTTTCTCTCAAACGAGCACCCAAGTGCTCCTCATTGTATTAGAACAAGCACCAAGATGTGCAAATCTTACAACCTGAAAAAACAAAACATAAAACAGTAGGAAGCCAAAGGCAAACCAAAGACAAGAAAAAAATACAAAAGGCAAAAAGATGTACTGTACACTACCCTAAAACTTTATAGCATAGGGTCAGGAGGTCACAAATGTTGAGGGCCCGCTGAGTGCCTTGGCTGCGGCAAGCAGCCATAGCTGCACTTCAGTGAGGATGGCATCCACCAGCGATGGAGTGAGAAGTAGCTGAGCACTGGATGCCAAACCTGTCGAGCTTGAGTTATGGTTAAATAGTTAGTTATTTAACCCTAAAGCATAAACCCTATGGGTGGAAATGTACCTACCCTTTTCAGGTGGTTAAAGAATTATACTTTTTTTTGTCAACATCGAACCTTTTGAAGTTAGCGAGTGTAGACATGGAATCTTGCAACTCTTAAGAAATTGTCAGAATGCATATGTCTGTCTGTAAAGCTCATATAATATAGATGTTGTTGGAAGACATATAAGTTTACTTCCGGTGATTTCACAATAAGTTCATTTGCCCCAAAATTAAATCTTGACAAACATAACATCGTTGGTGTGTGTTTTAATCTACTGAGTGTTGAGATGAGCCAAGACCTGTTAATGATATTGACCTTGCTTTGCATGATGGGAGGTGGCAGCAGGCCTTAGGAGCTATAATATCATGGAAACTGGAACTGTACCGTCCTTTTTGTATGGCGTAAACTTCCTACTCCCTCTATCTCATAATATAAGAACGTTTTTGATACTAGACTAGTTCCAAAAACGTTCTTATATTATGGAAGCGGAGGGAGTAATAATCTTGGCAATTTAAAATCACCACATGTGGAGCTGTTGCAGAGCAGTTCATGTTGACGTCTGGTGTAGCAAAGCCCAGCCATGCCTACTGTGCTTCCTCATGAATAGTAAATACCAAACATGATTTATGGAATGCCTAGCTTATGAGCTATATAAATCTTTGTTCTGCACTACATGTGGAGCTGTAAATGTGCTGAATATTCTTTTATCATATTATCTATAGAGTGTTCTACTTGCACTGTCTGCAGGGGTTCATCCCACAAGTTCATTTTGCCCATACACCTCATCCATAACAACTTCATAACCACCGGCTTTGTCCGTTGATACCAGAAGCGAAAGCACCAGCAATCAAAGTCATTCCCAACGAACAGCATCTCCCATAGATGGTAGAACAGACGTGCAAAGCAAAAGAAGATACCTGAAGTAAAGGGTCTGGGCATGGTTCTGAACTGAAGAAACACTCAAACAATACATTCCTCAATGGAATCCTACCATCCTTGCCAGCACAAGAAAATGAATGGGCAGACTAGCTAGGCATACGTTTCCCATCCCACGTTATGCTTTTGTCACGTCATCTCGCCCACCGAGATTGTCCGGCCCTTTCTGTCAGACAGCGCGGATTAGATCATTAGATGCTAGAGCAGACATGCAAAGCAAAAGAGGATGATAATTGATACATGAAGTAAAGGGTTCGGACATGGTCCTAAAATAAAGGAACACTCAAAGAGTACATTCCTGATTGGAATCATTCCATCCTTGCCAGCTCAAGCAAATGAAGGAGTAGAAGACAAACTAGCTAGGCAGCGCTGTATAGATTCTTTTTTCTTTTTGAGAAGAGGCCAGAAAAAGTTTAGGTGCATGCTTGATGACCATAATGCATTGTCATGTGTCCTCTTGGCTATGCTCCTAGCTCCTCCATTCTCTCGGTTGACCCTTTACTTCATGCACAACCAATAATACAATAAGCTAGCTTGCTGGACACACACCGGCAGCAGCTGCAATGGCTGAGCTCGCGTCTGGCGCCGTGAGCTCGCTGCTGGGCCTCCTCCGAAACGAGGCGCTGCTGCTGAGCCGCGTCGGGAGCGACTCGGAGTTCATCAAGGAGGAGATGGAGAGTATGCACAGCTTCCTGGAGCACCTGGCCAGGACAGCGCCTCCCGCTGGTGGCGGTGGGCACGACGAGCAGGTCCGCACGTGGATGAAGCAGGTCCGGGACCTGGCCCACGACTGCAGCAACTGCATCGACCTCTACCTCCGGCGTGGTGATCCGGCGGTCTACCGTGCCAGGGCCGGCCGCTGGCGCTATCTCTGGTGGGCTTCCTGGTTGGTGCAGAGGATGGTCGCCCAGCACAACGTGGCCATCCGGCTGCGCGAGCTCAAGGAGCGGGCACGCGACGTCGGCAACCGGCGGCTGCGGTACGGCGTGGAGATCCCACGGAAGGAGGAGGCGGCACCTTTGCCCTCGTCATCGTCTCAAGCTGCTGGCATAGAATACAAGGAGGATGAAGACTATCAGATTCAAGCCGCCAACGGTTCTGATCCCCGTCAAAGAGCTCTAGAACCTCGCCTTGTCGAGGAGTACTGTGCCGAGAAGCTAGTCGAGAAGTTAGCCAACTGGCAGGAATTGCAAGCCAAAACCAACAACCGTATATCCATGGCATCCATTGCCATTGTTGCGCCGGATGATACAAAGGGCGCCGGCACCGTCGCACAGGACTCTTTGAGGTTTGCCACCAAAAACTTTAAGCGCACGGTTTGGGTCAACCTCTCGGCACTGCACTTCCCATGGGATCTTCCGCTGTTACCCAGCGAGATCCTCTCCTACATCCTGTATGAGTGTGAGCAGCAGAAACAGCATGAGGATGAGCAGCAGAAACAGCATGAGGATGAGCAGCAGAAAGTCACAGGCGGGCAAGGTGAGGTGAAGCCGAAGATGCCTATTCCTTGGGAAGGTTACAGTTACAAAGCAAGACTCCGGTACGAAATACTGAATATGTTTAATTATGGAGAAATCCGCAAGAAGATTGATGAGATCAGGAACAAGGTTCGAGAAGTTGACAAGGGGGAGATTGGAGGAGTGGATAGAGGGAAGGTTGAAGAAAACAAGTGCTTAGGCATATTCCACCATGCGCTGCGGCTCGTGCTGAACACGCTGGTTCGGCCACTATCCTCAGAGGGGGCTATAGAGGAAACTGCTTCATTGCTGAAAGATCATATGGAAACAGGCGAGTCCAAGACCCAGATTCATCTCGATAATAGCCAATATGAAGATATCCTGCGCAAGGTGTTCCCGACAAACAAGCCCCTGCAGTCCCAGCAGATCCAGGAAGCCACCACCAGTAGTGCTACTACACTGAGCGAGGCTCACATCAAAGAAATCATCCACAACCACAAGATTACTCTAGACATCATATTGGGGCTGCTTCCCAAGCCACAGCTACTGGAAGGCACCTCTACCAAGGAACAAGCCATTGATGCTGCTGCTTCTGTCTCCAAGGAGATATCAGGGGAGGCAACAGGTGCTGCTGCTGCTGTTATCAAAGAAACCAAGGAGAAAACGAAGGAGGTATCAGAGGAGGTGACCAGTGCCATTGCTTCTGCTGTCATCGAAGAAACCAAGGAGAAAACGGAGACATCAGGGGAGGTGAGCAGGGATATTGCTGCGGCCGTTGTCAATCAAACCAAGGAGAAACTCAAGGAGCTATCAGCGGAGGTGACCAGTGCTATTGCTGCTGCTGTTATCAAGGAAACCAAGGAGAAAATGAAGGAGATGGACATTACCGGTGCTATTGCTGCTGCTGTCATCGAAGAAGCAAAAGAAAAGATGAAGGGAATAGTATCAGGAGAGGTTGAGGCGACCAGTGATGTTGCTGCTGCTATCACTGAAACCATCAAAGAAACCCAAAGTTTTAAATAGCGCGCTAAGCATCTTAGCGGCGGACCTCTTTCAAATGCTATAGCGTGCTATAGCGGAGCTATAGCGCGCTATTTAAAATGTTTGTTCATTTGTTTGGACCAAAGTCTCTTAGCGCAAGACCTTTTATAAACGCTATAGCGTGCTATAGCTTAGCTATAGCGGGCTATTTAAAACAGTGAAGAAACCCTGGAAAAAATGTCGCAGATCCCGTGGAGGATTTGGGGTCTGCTGTACACCAAAGGGATAGTGGATAAGATTAAGCCACGTCTGAAAAATAAGAAGACCCTGATTATCCTCCAAGATGACAAAGACTATGTGTCAGCTGAATCCCGGTGGGAGGAGACCAGAAATGCTTTGAACCTATTAGGCTGTGCACCTGGCAGTGCAGTGATTGTGTCCACAAAGAACAGCGAAAAGGCCAAAGATTTTTGCTATCCACCGGGAGAACCAATAACATGTTCTCTAGTTGGACTCTACCATGACACTGTGCTCCAGCTTACAAAGCCACGGATGATTAATGGAAATGACGGAGACATCCCGGGGATTCTACGTGAAATCTTGGCCAAGTGCCATCCACATGAGTTCTGCATGAAGATCTTTGTGTATGCTCTTTACACTAACCCCAACAGGAGCTATGAAGAACTGTGTAAGCTAAATGAAGATCTGGCTCCCGCCAAGACATTGGGCAGTAAAGCTAAGAATATGATCAAGTTCTCCTACAAAGATCTGCCTAGAGAACACAAGACTTGCTTGTTGTACCTAGCCATCTTTCCTCAAGACCACAACATCAAGAGATCAACCTTAATAGGACGATGGGTTACGGAGGGGTTGATAACTAAGCAAGACTGGGCCACTGCAGTGCATCATGCGGAGCAATGTTTTGACACCCTGATTAAACGAGGGCTTATATTGCCTCATGATATTGGTGCTGCAGGAAAGGTCAAGAGCTGCATGGTAGTTGATCAAGTCCATGGGTTTATCACCGAGGTCGCAGAAAAAGAACACATTTTGGATGCACGCCTTTCTGATCTTTGGGCTCGCCACTTCTCCATCTTTAGTGGTCTCCGACTCCGTGCCTCTGATGGCATCGAGAAGTTTGTATACAAGCTCCCCAAATATTCACCACAACTGCCGCTCCTGAAGGTGTTAGATCTGGAAGGCACTCAATGCTTTGACAAAAATCACTACCTCAGGGACATTTGCAACAAGATATTACTTCTCAAGTATCTGAGCCTAAGAGGAACAAATGTTAGACATCTTCCCAGTGAAATAAACAACCTCCATGAGCTAGAGGTATTGGATATCCGGGAAACTATGGTGCCTGAGCGTGCAACAAGGAATATCCTGCTCCTGAAGCTGAGGCGCTTCTTGGCTAGCCGTGTTGATCCAAATTCAAGACTCAATGATAAGTCGGCACGCTTTCCTGTCCAGATTCCTTTCAAGATTGAGAAAATGGAAAATTTGGAGATATTGTCAAATGTCAGGGCTTCAGGGGATGGCAGTGAGTTGAAAGAGATAAGACATCTATGGCAACTAAGGAAGCTCAATGTGGTTATCGAAGACAGGAACAATCACCTTGAGAAGTTGCTTCGAGCCATCGGTGACCTAAAAGATTGCCTCCAGTCCCTTTCAATCACTATATCCTACAATACCAGAACTAAGAGCACTCTCTCCAACAAAGAGATGCGTGATCTGTTAAGACAAAGTCCCAAGCATCTTGAGAGCCTAAGCATCAATGGAGTCACACAAAGTGGGCAGCTCCTTGAACTGCTGGCCAAAGGTAGTGATGAACTTGCCAAGGTAACTCTGACTGGTACCTTGCTGGAAGAGGGTGATCTGGTGGTCCTTGCCGTGCTTCCCAAATTACACTCCGTCAGACTCCGATCCAATGCATACAATGGGAGAGAGCTCACCTTCAAGAAGGATGTATTTCCACAACTCAAATACTTTCTTGTTGAGGGCTCCAACAAGGCTGTGACTGACATCAAGTTTGAAGATGGAGCAGCTACTGAGCTTGAGAAGATTGTTTTGTCCTCCACCAACATAAGGTTTCTTAGTGGGATCGACAACCTTCCAAAATTGAAGGAGCTTGAGTTGGAAGGAAACCAGTCCCTACTTTCATTTTCTCAAGACAAAGTATCTCCTGACCAAAGCGCCGAGAGTGGATCCGCTGAGCAGAACACAAAGGGCGAAGCTACCCAGCGAAACACTCAGAGTAGGGCTCCTGAACAAAACAACGAGAGTAGAACTCCTGAGCAAAACACTCAGAGCAGAGCTGCCGAGAGAATCACCGAAAGCAGAGCACCTGAGCAAAACAACGAGAGTAGAGCTCCTGAGCAGAACACTGGGAGCAGAGCTGGTGAGGGAATCACCGAAAGTAGAGCAGCTGAGCAAAACAGCGAGAGTAGAGCTCCTGAGCGAACCATTGAAAGCAGAGCACCTCAGCAAAACACCGAAAGCGGAGCAGTTGAGCAAAACAGCGAGAGTGGATCTGCTCAGCAGAACACAGAGGGCAGAGCTGCTGAGCGAAACATTCAGAGTAGAGCTCCTGAACAAAACAACGAGAGTAAAGCTCCTGAGCAAAACACTGGGAGTAGAGCTGCTGAGGGAATCACTGAGAGTAGAGACCCTGAGCAAAGCAACGAGCGCAAAGCTCCCAAGCAAGACAGTCAGGGTGCAACTCCGAAGAAGAACACTGAGATTAGTGCTCTTGATCAGAACACTGACACCGATAGTAAGTTCATCTTCAAGACGGGAAAGTTCCAACATCTCAGGTATTTTCGTGTTGAGAGCTCCAAAATGATCAACGTCATCTTTGAAAATGGAGCAGCTCCTGAGCTCAAGAAGATTGCCTTGTCATTGACCGACAAACAACACCAGCTCCGTGGGGTTAGTCACCTTCCAAAACTGAAGGAGATCGAGTTGAAGGGTGAGAAGTTCCTTTCATTATTTGACAATGCTGATAAAATTGACAACGCTGATAAAATTGCCAAGGTGACTCTTTGTGATACTCACCTGAAGAAGGGAGATGTACAAATCCTTGGCAAGCAAGAAAACCTGCGCTGCCTAGAGCTCTCAATCAAGTCTTATGATGATGACGAAGGCCATCTAGTCTTCAACAAAGATGAGTTCCCAAATCTTGACCTTCTTATTGTTGAGTGTCCTACCATCAGCAGCATCAGCTTCACCGAGGGATCTGCTCCTAAGATTGAAAAGATTGTTTGGTCCTTCAAGGAGATGAAGTCTCTCCATGGCATTGACAACCTTCCGAGACTGAAGGAGATTGAGTGCAGGGGTGACCAGGTGCCATATCAGGTGAGAAGAGATACTGCAGCGCATAAAGCCCGACCTGTTCTTACACACAGGCCACAACAACAAGACCAAGCAAAAGAAACGAGCACAACAAAAAAGGACGATGATACAAGGTGTGCACCAATCTCCCGCTTCTTGAAGATCAAGAATAAAAAAATTGAAAAGAAAGATGAAGAATCGGCGCTGGTTGACTGAGAAAAGGTTTGCAAGGATTTCACTCTCCATCATCCGCATCACTATCCATTCATATCACTGCTTCCCTGAACTGCTGGCCTGTTTGTCATGCTATCCATGTGCGTGCCTGTCATGGTATCTCCTTCAATCACTTGTGCTTGTGTACATGTTTGTTTTTTAATTTCCATCAGAGTTGTGTGCATGTTTGTGCCTGTTGTGTATGTGTTCTCCTTCAGTTCATTCTGAGCGGAGGAACACTTGTATCAATGACGAAAACTGGTGTGAGGAGTAACAGAAACTGTCACATAATAGTTGTCAAATATTGTCATCCTGTGACGTGTCAAGCGATTTCGTCATTGTGTTCTTGTAAGGGCTGATGTAAGTATGCTATCCATATGCGTACCTGACAAGAATAATCTATTATGACTTTGTGTGCTGTAAGGGTTGATGTAGTATTTGCTCCTCCTTTTTAATCCCTGCAACAGGAAGACTGGACATATTCTGAAATGGAGGTAGATGTTAATTAGTTCGTCAGGGTTCCTTATTATTCTGATGCAGAGAAGAATGGAT
Organism: Triticum dicoccoides; assembly: GCF_002162155.2. Taxonomy (NCBI): domain Eukaryota; kingdom Viridiplantae; phylum Streptophyta; class Magnoliopsida; order Poales; family Poaceae; genus Triticum; species Triticum dicoccoides. The sequence goes on from NC_041382.1 coordinate 32,461,974, forward strand.
ATAGTACTGAATTCAGTTACTTACTATCAGCAAATGCATGAGCAATATAGATTCAGAACCGAGGAGGGATGCGAATGGAGCTTGCGGCATTTGCTAGTCAATATGTCCTGCTCTTATGGAGATCAATGGCTGGTCTGATCGGCCTAGCGGTCGTCAACTACTGGAGATAGCTACAGTACCTATACTTGAGTTAGTGCGGCATACCATACTTATGGTATTTACCTTTTCAGAATTATGCAACTGATATGCTGCTAATATTGCAACCAGCAACGGTATGGCTGTGCTCCTGCAAACAATCTGTGATTGAGAATCAGTTGAATTGCCAGCCACATCTAACTTAGTTGGCACTAACAATTAGTACTTTTTGCTACAGATTGTATGTATGTATGTCGTGCTCTGACCTCTCTGAGTGTCTGAATCCGCTGTGCTGTTGGTCACAAACACAGCCCACTGTGTTTGCTGTATGATAGACATCGTTTCAAGACTCTGCAACTGTGGTGCCACTAGTGGGATCTTCAAATACACATTTATAAGCAGCACAACTATTGCAATTGTATAATTGTATTGCAATTGGAAGACGAGTTTTCTGCAAATTGTATGTTGTTGCAATTGGAAGATTGAGTTTTCTTTCATTTATAAGATTACTCTGTTACCCGTCGTCTCAACACAAAGTGGTGCAGAGGACGAGCCAGGGTCACCGCCGCCCGTGAAACCAGCTTTTGCCGGTGTTCCTGTACTACCACGACGGCGGCTTCTGCGTCGGCTCTGCCTTCACCGAGCTTGGCGCCGCCGTGGTCACCAAGTGGTGTTTTTTTTTTTCTCCATCATTGATTTGCAATTTGCACACATCTTGGGATATTTATGTGTGTGTGGTTAGATTTGACAAAACAGCTGGGATTGATGAGAAGTGGTGGAAAAAGGCTATACAAAGTACACAAAAAATATATAAATTTCCCCCGCTTTCGTCATATAGAAATCTTAAAGAATTATGTTTTAAGATTTCTATATAAAAACTAGGCCAGGAGACGACCCAGTGCCGCTCCCGCGAGCGGCCCGGGCGGAACCCTAGATCGTCGCCGCCGCTCCCCTTTCTCGCTTTCCTTCTCCCTTGCCGGCACCAGGGGACGCCGCCGGGCAAAACCTGCGCGTGCGTCGGTGGCGGCGGGACTCCCTCCCTCCTCGCGAGGCTCCTAGGCGGCGCGGGACGGCCGGCCCTTGCAGCGGCGCTCGGCTCGGTGGCAGGTTGGGCCGCCGGCGGATCTGGGCGGGGCTCCCCTGCGCGGCGCTGGCTGCGGCGTGGTCTGCGCGGGGTGGCGAGGCGCGGGCTCCTCCTCCTCCCGATCTGATGGCGCCGCGGTGGCGCGGGCGCTCGGGCGTGCGGCGGGGTCCGCGAGGGTGGTCAGCGCGCGACGTCTTCCTCCCCGATCTGATGGCTCTAGGTGGCGCTAGTGCTCGGGCGGAGGTTGGCTTCGGCAAGCGGTGGCGGGCGCTGGGCTCTCGGCGGCACTCCGGCGTGTGCAGGCGACGACGGTCCTTGTGCGCGGTCGACGGCTCCGTCTCTGACCCGGACGGCGCGGGGATGGCGGCGGCCTGGCGTGGCCGGCGATCTGGATGCGGTGGTGCCGGCGGCTCGCTGATCTGCCGGTATTCCAGGGTCTGCCTAGTGGTGCTGGTAGTGACGGCAACCCGTGCACGAGAGTTGGATCCCTTCGAACTGATCTGGGTGAAAACTTGCCTTCGGCTTCTGCCAAGGCCGTCGATGGCGACGCTATCTGCGTCGTTCCCTTCTTGAAGGCATCGCCACGGAGAAGTTCAAGGCCACTCTCTGCCACCTCCGGGGGAAACCCTAGATCGGATGATCGGATGACGGCGGCGCTCTGGTGTAGTTCCTCCCTTGGGGGTGCCATTCTTGGAGGTACACACGTGATCGAGGGACCAGAGGACGGATTCTTTGGTGGAGCGGTGCTTCATCCTACACACTGATGGCGACGGATCTTGACGGCGTGGCGCAGTGCAGATTCGGAGTTTGCTGTGGGAGGATGGACTCACGCAGGAGGATGACGCTGTCAGGCCTCGTGGTGGCGTTGATGGCAGAGAGCCCTGACACGGTACATGCAACAATACAACTCTAAAGACGCATTGGTGACAGGTGGCTGCGGCGGCTTCATACCCGGCAGGCGTCCTGGTTGAGGAGTGCGCCAGACTGGTAGGTGCCCTATACCTGGCAGGCGTCCCATTTGTATAAAAAAAGGTACGCGGCATTTTAAATAATATTTAAACATTTTTTGAGTTGGATAATATTCAAATATTATAACTACATACAGGCTCATACGTACTGCTCCCGCAAAAAACAAATGCATGGTACCATACTAAACATTATTCTTTATATATGTTTAGCATTTTCAAATACGTAATTAATATTTTTTTCAAATATATATTTTGATATATACTTTTACATACATATTTTACATTTTTATATACAACAGAAATATTTTTATACACTTTCCAAATACATTATTAACATTTTTTCAATTATATGTTTTGATGTCAATTTTTTTCATACTTTCAGGTATACATCTAAATTCCAAATACATTTATATATTTGTTTAATATTTCTAAACATATAATTTACATTTTTTCAAATACAAGTTTTAACCTATTTCAAATACATGTTAAACATTTTTGGATGATAGAAAATATTTTTAAACTATGCGAACATTGTTTTACATTGTATTAATTTTTTAAATGTCATGAACATTTTCTTAAATGCATGAACATTTCTAAATGCAATGTATATTTGTAATTATACAAATATATATTTTACAATGTTGAAATATTATCTAATATTTAACGTACCTTTTTTTGTAACACATGAACATTTTTGGAAGGTCACAACACTAGAATATAAGTTTTTTTTTGTATTTCTTACATTGAACAAAAGACATAACAACATAAACAGTGTTTATATAATTATAACATCCTGTGCCATTGTAGCCCGGTGGTTAGCTTAGTCATGGGCGACCACAATTTCACAGGTTTGAATTGTGGGATCCTTTTTTTCGGGTTTGATTTCTTCTTTAAATTTTTGGTCCCTGTTGATAAAGTATACTATAGTCGTGCGATATGAACGTGTATTGTTGTCGGTCTGCTGGTTGTACACAGGATATGTTTAGCTGCAGGTCATCCATTTGAAACCCATCCTCAGCCCTTGTTTTATTTATTTTACTTGAGTGGCCCAATGTATTAACAAAAAAGGCATGGGCTTTTCTGCAAATTTACCATGCAAGAACTATTACAGTGGCTGACAGCGGGCCCTTGCCACGCTGGCCTACCAACTAGGGAGTAGATATGTTCGCATACGTATAATGTGACCGTATTTGCACCTTCATGCAAGTTCGTGGACCAGAAACACATATTTTACAAGTTTGTGCACCAAACTGATCGCCGCGCGCAAGTTATAAGACTCCTAGTGTATTTACTAATTAATAAAGTGGCTGTATGCATCGTCCAGATGCAGAGGCCAAGGGTAATCCTTTTTTTTTAAATAATAATAATATAAAAACTAGAGTAGTGGAAGGGTCGAATGCTTGGGACAAATAGTGTGAAACGTGGCCTTTTGGTCCTGCATCTGCATGCCATGCCCGCGAGCTGCTACGTGATGATTGACGATGCAATTACCGATTGCCTGTCTCGAACGCCCGAAAAAATGGGTCGCCGGCCTGCTTAGAGTCATAATGGAGAGTAACATACACATATCCCTAGATTATGTTACTATCTTCATAGTGGGTAGTAACTTAAGTGTGGTAACATGTAAAGATTTATTTATTAGGTTATAGACTCATATTGCATTGGACATGTGATGTTACAGTAACTAGCTAAGTTACTACAACTAACTCTCTCCCCATTAACTTATTGCCACATAAACAAATTTACTGAGTTGGACTCGATGTTACTGCTGAAGTTACTCCCACTGTGGCTAGTCTTACCAGAGCGCTATGTTGCTGAGTTCACCCTGAACCTACGTGAACTTGGAGGAACAGGAGTATGTTCTTGTTGTTGCTGGTAAACAGGAGTAAATCGGCTGCGTGCCAAATGTAACTATGCACGGACACAGGCTGAGTTGAAGCATGTACTCCCTCCGTTCCAAATTACTTGTCGCAAGTATGGATATATCTAGATGTATTTTAGTTTTAGATACATACATTTCTATGATGAGTAATTTAAAACAGAGGGAGTATGAACAATTGCACATATCCTCACAGTAAATTAGGCATCCAGCAGCGCTGCATACCTGTAGACGGGCATTAATTCGAGTACCTTATTCGTTCGGTGGCGAGGCGACGGGCATGCAGTTGGACCCGCCTTTCATTCCCATGTTCGTCGCGCGCGCGTGTAGCCAATATTCTGCCTTGGACCATCGAGTGACAGCACAATTATTTTTGCCACGGAGCGTTTCAGAAAACTGAAACCAACATCCACCTCAACGGCACTTTTAACTCCAGTGCAAAAGAGGGAGGTAGTAGGGTTCTGTTTTTGCACTTTTCCCGCCCGAACCACTTGTCCCTGTTGTACACTGTACAAGTTTTACCGATTATATGCGGTAAAACTTTAGCTTATGGGACGCTTGTGCAGTAAACAAAGACAAATCAACTCAAAAAAGTCTAAAAAAGGATCACCAAGAAAAAGACTCGCCTTCAGCCTCTGGATGTATTCAATAGGCAGGTGCACAGGCCACCCTCACCGATGTCCTTCGTGAGCGTTATTGTTCGAAGTTGCAGGCGGCAGTGCACCTGCCCATTGCCATCCACTCCCAACCGAGGGCTCCTCCTTTCCGCCTCCAAAATTGCCTCTCAGATCCCTGGGCGCTGTGAGCTGATTTCTGTGAATATCGAAGAATGCGCGACGTTCCCTTGCAAAAATCATGGAAGGGTTTCACTGGAAAGTAATATTTCCTGTCAACGTAGAGCGGGTCTTTTGCTATGAACAAACACGAGATTGGAGGGGGCAGAGGGGCAGCGCGCTCGATTGGGAGGAGTCAAGCAGAGGCGCACCGACAAGGAGCAAGGGAGGGGCTGCAACGAAAACGAAGCACGATATGTCTATGATGTTTCCATAAAGGCAGGTTTTTGTCCTGCAAATCTCCTGGTGTGGCAGCCTTCGCCTCATAGATGCACAACACATGCCACCCTCACCCATGTCCCTTGTGGGTGTTCTCATTCGAGGTTGCAGGCAGGCCCTAGTAGGTCGACACCGAGAGCAGCTCCTTTCTGCCTGCAAAATTCCTTCTGCGTCATGATCTAACTATTCCAGCGAAATCAAATGATCCCGTCAAAAAAAGAGAACAAACCAAAGACCCAAATGGATTTCTTGGCATCAAAGTGAGATGATCATTGGAGAAACCAAGTATGGATTTCAGTGCAAAGCAATATTTCATATTGTTTAGTACAACTCCATACAACAACATGTCTATGATAGCTAAACCTCGTCAAAAGGAGCACGATCAGCTATGGCACCATATCTCCAGCTCTATAACAGTACAACATGTTTCCCCTCTAAATTCGCGGAGGGGTGAGGTGCTCGAAGTCCAGAAGATAGACAAGGGCACTGCTCAGTCACTGCAAGAGTCCGTTGTGCTGTTCAGTTCAAAGAGATTGACAGGGACCAAAACTTCAAAGTAGCATGTTGAAGATGCACCATTAGAATTTGATCAGTGCGGTGATCCTTCCCGTAGAGTACCATGGTACCCTAAAAATCCTCTATTCAGTATTCTTCTTATATCCCATCTCTCACATGTATAGCTACACTATATAAACCATTCAACCATATACTCAGCTCGGAAATGCAATACTAGTTAATCATTAGGACGGGCCTCATAGACACAATTGATCTATCCTCTCAAAACCAAGCCCTTTTATAAGCGCATCAAGACCCTCTTCACTCCATCCTTTTGAAATCTATCACAATTATCTTGTTTTCCGAAGTACCAACATTATATTGATGAAGGCACATCAGGAAACAGGTCATGGACTACGTTGAGATACTCACAATGTAAATGGTAACTACATGTCTGAAATCTACTTTTGCAAAGTATTCAAAGCATGCCGAAGTATATTCGATGTACTAAATTACTAATACAGCACAACGCCTCTGCCTTCGAAGCTTAGAGGTCTCAAGTTGCATCTTCAGTTGTACGTATTACAATGAACTCTACTTTATAATAGTATAAGAAAGAGAGACTTGTAGTTGAGCCCCATGTAGGTGCACCCCTTTATCTCAGCCGTCCAATTTTGCATCGAAGTTTCGTGCATTAAAAGACCCCACTTTTTCATTTCTCCCAAACAATAAAAGGGTTGGACTTGAAGCTGCAGGACAACACCACATATGTCTAGAAAACGGTTTAGATTTTTTTGGTGCAGCAGGAATATCTAAAATGGTGATGCTTATTGTAAATTATATCATTTGAGACCCTCTATGTGAGGTGTGTATGGTATTATGTGAGTGTCGCTCTGCAATTTGTGATGGTTTTCGTCCAGTTTTCCGTGAATTAACGGGGCAACTCTCAGCTTAACAAATGTAAGAGGCAAATCTTTTGCCTTCATTTTGGAAAACAAAATCGGAAACATTTTCTGGTTGGAGTTTTTGTATGACGTTGACCTTCATAGTTGATCGGAGTGCCTGAATCGACCAGGTACGTACCACTATATTAGTGGGATAAAAAGAACTGCTAGTAGTGCAAAACGTGAGTATCACGCCAATCAAGCGGCCTTTGGGACAAGCGATGGTAGCCTGTCGTCAGTCACGTTGCCATCCCAGCCGGCAGGCCTTTTGGTCCTGCATCTGCATGCCATGCCCGCGAGCTGCTAGTGGATAGAACCAGCACGTGATCCATGATTGACGATGCAATTTGCCTTTCTCGAATGCCGGAAAAAACTGGATCGGCCGGCCATGTCGGTCGCCGGCCAACCGTACGAGAGTGCCACGGGCGACAGAACTGTTGCTGAGTTCGTCCTGAACCTGAACTTGGAGGAACATGAGTAAATTGACCGCGTGCAAAATGTAACCATGTACGCACACTGTGGCTGAGAGCATCTCCAGCTGTTTGCCCCCTGACACACTCGGCGAATGCCTTTTGACGTTTGCGCCGACAGGTTTTTCGCCCTGGGGCCGATCGAGTTCGCAGTCGTGCCCCCAGGTTTCGGCCCCCAGACACCTAAAAATTCAAACTTGTCTTTTCCGCTTCCAAAAAAAAGCAACATGTTCGGCGACCATCATGCCATAGGTCGGCGATCAAAAGAAAGTTTGGCGATCATGTCACATAGAACGCATCAAACGACAGGCTCCTCTGCTGTGGGACTGACCAGGGTGGGCGTGGCTTCAGTGCTCGGGCTCGGCGTCGGCGCAACTTCAGTGCTTGGGCTCGGCGTGGCTTCAGTGCTCGGGCTCGGCATCAGCATCGGCGTCGTCATGGGCGTAGGGGTCGCCGCCGGTCCGGGCATCTGGTTCAAGATGAGGGCACGTTCCGCCAGGTACCACGCCTTCACTTGCTCGTCCATTGTCGACCTGTTTGCCGCCATAAAGAAAGCCAGGTCGGTGTTCCTCTTCTTCGTGGCAACGCTCGTCATCAACGCCCTGCTTCGTCATCAACGCCGACCACCTCGCTTCGGACTTCTCCTCCCTATTGGCGGTGTTGTTCTTGGCGTCGACGATGCACTGCTCGATCAATGATTGCAGCCGTTCAGCATCTGGTGTAGCGTCCTTCGCTGCCTTGGCTCATTTGTTGCCATCAGGGCGCCCTTCTGCCGCCGCCAAGGCAGGCGCGTCTGACTTGTAGGTCTCCTTGGGCTTGGCCAGAGCGATCCGGCACTCCATCCACTTCTCGCACGACTCGATCCGGGAGAACACGTGAAGGAACTTGAACTCTTGGTCGATGTTGTCATGGCGAAACATGTTGAACATTCGATCTATCTGCACAGCCGAAGAACAAGTGTCGGTGAAGAACATGGCGAAAGAAATGAGCCAGCGACCGGCCATACCCGCCCCTTGACGTTGGCACTGCTTTCCGTCCGAGCCGCGACCTCCTCAAGGATCTTATGCCACTTCTTGCAGGCCGCCTGGATGGTCGCCCAATGGTTTGCCATGGCCTTCTCGCCGCGATCCATGTGGATGGTGGCGAAGTTGGGGTCGACCAACTTGCGCTTGTCGAGCGCCGTCTTGATCCTTCTCCAGTACGTATCGGCGTTCTAATTCGAGCCGGTGATCAGGTCGATGCTGATGATCTTCCATGCCTCAGCAAGGCACTCGTCTTCCTTGGACGTCCACTTGACGCGATGTTCGCCCGACCTGGCGTTGGGCGCCCGCTTCTTCTTTCTCCCTTTCGGCGCTGGTTCCGGCTCCGCCTCCGCCTGTTCTTCCTCCTCCACCTCCTCCTCGGCATCGTCGAGCTCGTCGCCCATGTCGACGGTGGTGTCCATGAGGCGGCAGGGGCCGAGCCACTCGTGATGATCTCGTCCATGTTGTCGTCGGTGTTGCTGAACTGTGGCGCCGAGCCGTGGGAGAAGGGTAGGGCGCCATGACACAGAGGTGGCGCGGGCGAGACTGAGTACGCCGGCGAGGAGCAGCTGTACTGTGTGTTGAGGCCGGTGGTGAACGCGGGAGAGGGGTGCGCGGGTTGGGGTTGATGCCGGAGGGGGAGGCACGTGGTGTCGCGCCATGCGGGAAGGTGATGTTCAGGTTGAAGCCGCCGTGTGCGTCGCCGTCGGAGTAGCCATGGTGAGGGCACGTACCCCCATAGTGGCGGCGAGAAGTTGGCGGGCGAAGATACGCTTAGCTAGCTCCCCCACGCGGCTTGTGGGCAGTGGCCGGGCGAAAGGTTCATCATCCCCGCGCGAGACGCCTCTCCCTGCTCTGCCGTCGCGTCCCTGGCCCTCTTCATGATGAGCCCGTTCTGCCGGTCGGTTGTGACGGCCTCCCGGCAAACAACGTCGGCCTTCCACTCGGCGTTTGACATGCCGGGGGGCCTTGCCATCGGCACCCTCGGCTTTGGCTGGACGGCGCCATCCGGTGGCTAGGTGAGGGCCCGCATATTTCTTCAGCGGCATGGCGGGCGGATCTGGGGAAGAATGGAGGGAGCGACGGGGAAAAGGGAGGGACAAGGGGGAAATGGAGGGAAAGGGAGAAGAAAATGGCGGGAAATCAGTCCGTGTCGCCGACAGCGCGGGCCCACGCGCCTTTTAACTTCAGCCGCTGCCCCCAGACGCCCCCGACGTGCTGGGTTCGGCTTCGGTTCGCCGGCTGTTATTTTAGTCCAAACCGACGATAAACAACGATCTAGGGACACAACTGGGCTGACTTTTCGCCGTCGACGCTAAAAAAGGCGCCCTGAAGAGCCAGTTGGGGGGACGAGTGGAGATGCTCTAAGTTCATGCATGTCGAGCAGTCAGCAGCGCTGCATACCAGATGGGTATTCCAGTATACTCCGTTTGTTCAGCAGCGAGGCGACGGGCATGCAATTGGACTTCGTCGTGCTTGTCAGCGTCATGTTTGACGAGGTATCCACGTTCATTCATCGTGTGTGTCCGTAGAGACGACCTATATTCTGCCTTGGACCATGGATCGACGACACAATTATTTCTGGCTTGGTTTGGCACCGGAGTGCTTCAGAAAACTGAAACCAACATCCACCTCAATCACACTTTTAACTCCAGTGCCAAAGAGGGAAGTAGGTTCCGTGTTTGCACTTTTGCCGCCTGAACCACCTGTAGTTGTACCGGTTATACACTGCAAAGTTTTGATGCATGTGCAGTATTCCAGTAACAAAGACAACTGAACTCAAAAAAGAAGGAAAAAACAAAGATGACTCACCCTTGAGCCTTTGAATGTTTTCAGTGGATGTTAACAGAACATGTGGCAAAAAGCACTTACACGTTTTAATTTTTTTGAAAAAATATGGTCGAATACTAATATGTTCACTTGTTTTTCTCTTGGCAAACATAAAACACACTGTGCAGAAACAAAGGTGGAAGAGTGGCGATCGATATGTACCGACTCAACCTGCAAATTTCAGAGAAAATCTCTTTACTTGCACTATCAAACATGCCCGTGCGTTGCAATGGAAGAAAAAAAAAATCATTGCACGCCCCTATCGAATAAGAATGACCTAAAATACAAGTGTGATGATTTAATTTTTTGAAAAAAAATATGGTCGAATACGAATACGTTCACTTATTTTTCTCTTGGCAAACATAAAATGCACTGTGCAAAATAAAAAGGTGAAAGAGTGTCGATCGATTTGTACCAACTCAAGCAAACTTCAGAGAAAATCTCTTTACTTGCACTAACAAACATGTCCGTGCGTTGCAACGAAAAAAAAATCAGTGCATAAAACACAAGTGTGATGATTTGATTTACATCCCTCATTAATTATTTGCATAATGAAAAATGATTATAGTTTCAGTCAGACAATCTTTATAAATGGATAAAATATGTACCCATTATTTAACTAGTGGCATTTGTTTAATGACTAATCCGTCTGCCAATTACGAGCAGCGGCAACCATTTTTCGATAAAAGGTGAATTCTATTACTTAAAAGGAAGCATCAAGATGATACAAACATAGCAAGCACACAGCCGGCATCTACATACCTAGGATGCACATAGCCAACACTAACGCACACATACAAAACCGCCGGCAAATAGCAAAGTCATATAAGACCAAAGCTATGC
>NC_041382.1:32472835-32492995 GCF_002162155.2 Triticum dicoccoides
AAACTACAACAATGACCATATCCGCACCAATCATCTCATGACACCACAAGGACACCGAGATTCTTCAACAAGAACGCCTTCAGAAAGGGAGCGACGCTTGGGCACTGTTGTCACTGGGACCAACCACCAAATGGCAAAGTCCAAGTTTTCACCCTGAAGAAACTGTCCGAGCATCTCCGAGCAATGCCTTCAACAAGGTAATGACGGCAAAACATCATTGCCAGATATAACCGACATGGGCCTGACCTAGGTTTTCACCCCGGCGCTCAAGACCGGGTACTCAAAAAGCACCACCATCGAAGTCAAGCATGTGTTGTCGCCACCACTTTTCCACAATCCTAGCAGCTACATGTGTTGGGTTAGAAAACCAATAGCCTCCGCTGCACAACTATATACTCTGCGTCAAGACATCGTCCATAGATTGCATCACACTGCCAAAGCAACCATCGGATCTTGGAGGGTATCACTCGCAAAGACTTTTTAGTCGCCATCGCAATCCGCCATGAGGCCGCTGGCACGCTGGAGTGTTCATCCGGGACACCAATTGTCACCTCGCCGGCCTTGACCACCATCATGTATATCCGGCCAAGCCTGCAACTGCCGGTCGGACCTCACACGTACCAGTCTTGCCGCGATCCGTGTCGCCGCCGCGCCGGAATCCTTTCGGAAGCGCGGCGAGAATCCCGATCCATCTAAGGACGAGGGCCTCACGCCGTCACCTTCCCTGGCTAGATGCAAGCCGGGCCACACCGGTGAACACTCCAGTAGGTGCCGGACATGCAACAATCAAAGATCTGAGACCAACCGATTGCATCTCTATTGTTGGAATAAGCCACGGCGTGTTGTGTAGTCGGGCATGTCGGACGCGTCGGATGCGCACGGGACATACGAGATACACTGGTGCGGCCGGGCTTGTCAGACGCGTCGAGTGCGCGCGGAACGTGTGGGACGCAGCGGAAGCCGTGGCAAAGTGCGTGCGATGGTGTAGTGTGTACGTGTGTGCTCGTGGCTGTAGCGTGTGTGCGTGCGTCGCGTAGCTGGCCGTGAGTTAGTGACCGGTTGGGGTGGCCGGGTCATGCGTGCATGCATTAGATGGATAAGCTAGATGCGTGGGTGTGCCGGCCAAGTAAGCGGGCGTGCATGCGTGCGATTAGTTAGTGTGTACGTGCGCACGGAAACTTGAGAGGTGCGTTGCTGTGCCACTACAAAGCCATGGCCACTTGTGTGTTTTCAGATGTGAGTTTTGTGCTTTTGGAATAGTAACGGGGTTGTGTGTGCAGCCAGGTGGAACTTCAGTGTATTGTGCTTCTTCTTCTACCTTTAGTCCTGAGTGAGTGAGAGAGAGAGAGCGCTGCAACAACAATTGGTATACAGAACTTCGGTTCGGGCGATCACCGGCGACTATGGTGCTCGTCCTACACGGCGGCGGCGCGGGCGGATCGGCGACGATGGTGATGCCAATGCTGATCGCGGACAACTACACGGTCTGGGCCATCAAGGCGCAGGCGATCCTCGATGTCCGCACTGTATGGGAGGCGGTGGTACCGGGTGATGCGGCGGTGAACGCGTGGAAGGACAAGATGGGGCGCGCGTTGCTTCTCGGGGCCTTGCCGGAGGATGTGCTGCTGCAGGTGTCGAAGAAGCTCACCGTCAGGGAGGTATGGGACTCCCTGAGGTTCATCGGCGCCGATCGGGTCGGTGCGGCGAGGCTGGCGACGCTGCACGGCGAATTTGACCGCCTGAAGATGGCGGGCGGCGAGGATCTCGACGTGTACGGCGGGAGGCTCGCGGCGATGGCGGCGAGGTACGCCAACCTCGTGGAGACGCTGGGCGACGCGGCGCTCGTCAAGAAGCTGCTGGATACGGTGTCGGATCGGCTCTTCCCCGGTCACTGCCGGCATCGAGCAGTTCCACGACGTGACGACGATGGCGTTCGACGAAGCACTCGGGCGGCTGCGCACGTCCGACGAGCGAGTTGGGCGTCGACGGCAGGACAGCGGCAGCAAGGAGGAGCACGGGACGACGACGACGGGAACAACGTGGCGTCGGGAAGCGGTGGCAACAGGCGCAGGCGTTGCTACAAGTGCGGGGAGCACGGGCACTTCCGGCGCGAGTGCCCGCAGCTGCGGAAAGGACCGGCGGCAGAGCAGGCTCTTTTGGCCGGCGCCAACGTCGACGACGATAGACTCCTCTAGACCGTGGCTTAGAAGGTGTGTGTTGGAATAAGCCACGCCATGTGATGTGGTCGGGCTCGTCGGAGGTGTTGGATGTGCGCGAAACGCGCAGGACATACTGGTACGGTCGGACTCATCGGACGCGTTGAGTGCGCGCGGGACATGCAAAACGCAGCGCAAGCCGTGACAAAGTGCGTGCGTGGTGTAGTGTGTGTGCTGGTGGCTGTAGCGTGTGTGCGTGCGTTGCGTAGCTGCCGTGAGTTAGTGGCTGGTTGGGGTGGCCGGGTCATGCGTGCATGCGTTAGATGGATAAGCTAGATGCGTGGGTGTGCCGGTCAAGTAAACGGGCGTGCATGCGTGCGGTTAGTTAGTGTGTACGCTGTGCACGGAAACTTGGAGGCTGCGTTGCTGTGCCACTACAAAGCCATGGTCACTTGTGTGTGTTTAGATGTGAGTTTTGTGCTTTTGAAATAGTAACGGGTTGTGTGTAGCCGGATGAAACTTCAATGTGTTGTGCTTCTTCTTCTATCTCTAGTCCTGAGTGCTAGAGAGAGAGCTGCAACAACATCTATTAGGCACTACCGGCCATAGGGCAGCTTGAAAAGGACCTTGAGCCGAGGCTCAACAGGCGGCGCGCGGGTCGTCGAACCCATACTCGAAAAATTAACGAGTTTAATTAGCTCAAAGCGGAAAAAGAACAACAATCGCTTGAGATTGATAAGCTAAAGTCCCAGTTGGCCACTTCTGAGGAAGAGACCAGGGATGCTTCTTGATTTTTAGCGGGTAATTAATGTTTCCTAGAACAACTTCCAGTCATTTATCTTAACAATTGTTTATGATATTAACATGATGTTATGCAGCTGTCTTACCTGGTCAATTTGGCGAACCCGTCCTTTCCTCCTTGAACGACCTCATGGTGCGTCTCAGCGAGCTGCATCAGCAATCAAGAAAATCCATGGAGAAGGTTTTCCGGGCTTTATGTCCAGATGAGACCCTGCCGAGGGACCTGACCGAGCTTGCCCAACACCTGAAGGAAGCCAGGCGTCGGATTCAAACGTGAAAGGTATCGGCCTACCGTGAAGGTACCCGAGATGCCTGGCGATGACCAAGACACACTATCGTCTTTTGAAGAGCGAGGAGCTTGCCAAGGTCGGCCCCATAGGGCTTGATGGAAAAGAAATTAAAACCGACGGGAATCATGAGGTCGTCATGCCCGCTGCTCGGCTAACCGGGTAGGATTGTCACCTCGACAACAAGCTCATAGATGGCCTTGAATAAATTTTGTAAATAGTTAACGTTGAACTCATGACTTTATATATCTGTATATGTTTATCATTTTGAAAGCTCAAATCCATAGATTTCATACTCCGTTAACCAGGCATTGGCTTCTACCTCCTCGGCCAGAGGACGAGGAGTGTTCCCACTGTTGAACCGAGCTATCGGGTGATGTTTTCGGCGATGGAGGCAATCCGGCCATGGGGTCAAACCGTGAGTCTTATGGAGAGTTATGTTATATTGTTTTTTAACGTAAGTCACATCTTCGACGAAAAATAGTTCCTCAAACAGTTTCTTTTGCCAGGGTGTCATGTTTATCATGACTAGTTAGCCGATGTGTCGTTGTATGACATGATTTAAAATATCCTCGACTTATAAAGATGTAGGCTTCAAAAACCCTACACCACTACCTTTTGTTGAAAGGCCCTAAATTTTCACTTCCTTCGTGCTGACCAATCATATTCTTGTGATTGCTAGCTTTCGGCTTCACCCGTATAAGGTATTTTATCAATTTGACCCGTAAGTAACAATCGCAGATGTGCTCACTTTATGCCCATAGTTGAATTGATCGGAAACATAAAGGATAAGCACAAGAGCCAGGCAACATAGCTCGGCAAAAATCTCAAGTCAAATCGATGCATATTGTGGCTTTAGAACAAATTTTTAGGAAGGCGACATCTGTTCTTTTTTTTGCGGGAGTCCCGAGGTGCTCTTGTACGAGGTACCTCTACGAGCCCCCGGTGCCTATTGTTGGATCATGAGCCATGAGGTCAGAGCTATATTATGTCAAAACATCGATTTTAAACATGGCACAATGTATGACCATGAGCCATGGAGTATGCTGTAATTCATGCGAAAAATGTGAAGCAGAAGAAAAATATTTTGAAGACGATACATCAATGCTAATCTTTATTTGAAAAATTATTCCTAGCTAAGCACTATATTGCAAGAAATTAAAAATACAAATAAAGTAAAAAGTGACGCAGCCGAGCAGCATTCCATGGGTGAGGCTCAAGACTATTTTCTTGGACATTTCGAAGACGGTATGCTCATCCAGTGAGCGCTTGGTCGATGCTGAAAGACCTGTCCCACTTGGTCGATAATTTGTGCCATTTAGGCTTATCGGGATGTTGGCTTAAAACTAGGTCACTGACATTGAATGCCTTTGCTCGGACCTCCTTGTTCTGGTAATGTCGTGCTTGCTGTTGATAAAAGGTCGATCGTGCTCGAGCGACATCGCTTTCCTCATCGAGTGCGTCAAGGTCATCTCGGTGGCTTATCTCGGCTTTATGCTCCTCGTACATGCGTACTCTAGGTGCATCATGGATGAGATCGCTGAGAAGAATAGGCTCTGCTCCATATACCATAAAAATGGAGTATAACACGTGCATCTATCCAATGTTGAGGAAATCGTTAACTGGTACCTGCTCGCTCGGCTTGCGAGTAGCGATTAATTAGTGAATCAGCCTATTAACTAGATTAATTGATCGACCATTAATCGATGGGATTTTAAACCCAATAGGCAAAAGAATTATATGGAGACAATAGAACTTGAATGATATAAAAATCTACATTGCAAATATGAAGCAAATGGTACCACTTTCTTTTCTAAATAGCTCATGAACATCTATACAACGACAATCATCCATAAACAACCATGTGGGCGTCGAAAATCATTAACAAACATGCATACAACAACATTGTTTTACTGATTTTCGTTTGGGCTGCAACTCCGAGAGATAGTGGCCGCATGACTGCGACAAGCAGAAGGAAGGTGTTGGCCGCCATGTGGGGCGTCTAAAATATGTGTGTTGCGAGAGATGGAATGTCGCAAAGTAGGCGAGGAAGTAGTAGTGCGCAGAGGGAGGAGGGGAAGCGACAGCGCACCAATGAGGACCTGGCCACGTCATCTAGGACAGGAAGGAGCGGGAGGGGTCACTACTAGGGAAAACCTTATACACAGAATCTTAGCAGTAGCGCTAGCTAAAATGAGGCGCTGCTTCAACTTAGTAGCAAGGTAGTCAGAATCCCGGCTCGACTGCTAGAATCCTACGACTTTACGACCCTAGAGAAGCATGTCGATCCAAATCCCACTATGAATCCAGATCAGGTAGAATCCATGTTGAGTCGCGATTCAAATCATAGAATCCTGTACAAGACTGTACAATCCCGACTATGCTATGGACTATGTGCGATTCTACTAATTTATCTAAGCCGTTTATTTAGTTATAGCAGAATAGTATGCCATCATCCAAACCCCTTTTCATATACCTCATGGACCTTTATTCCCCTCCCAAGCCCAAACGCTCAGCCGCCGACACCTTTGATCTAGCTCTCGGAAACCCTAGATCAAAATTGAGAATCAAGCTTGTCAACAGATGGAATTGGCGTGAAAAGGAGGACGCTTCAAGATTGATCGGAGAAGGAGAGCAAGACCCTTCATGGTTTAGCACTGCAGGTCAGATAGACAAGTTATCGACTATTCACGCACTCTAAAAAGAACCTAAGTAAATTTCGTGCATTGAAGGTTTAAATGTTCTATATATTTCCCTCTCATATATGTTCCATACATGTGAGCTAGATGGTTGGTTAGCCGTAAAAAGAAGTGGAATACAACTAGCATTGACGTGTACATTCTTTGCTCCATATTTATTGTCAAAACTCTATAGAATCCATATAAATTTCTTGTGTGCATACAAAATATCTTATCTGAGTAAATCTAGTAGAATCCTCGATTCCACAACTCGATCTTACGACTCGATTCTGTCTAAGGAAAATCGATCCGACTCCAAATCCCGACTTTGACTACCTTGCTTAGTAGTAGCGCGTGTCAGTAGAACGCGCTACTGCTATCCTTTTAGCAGTAGCGCGTTTTAGCGAAACGCACTGCTGCTAAGTTTGAATTGGGTGCATATGGCTAGCACCACTTAGCAGCAACGCGTATCCCAACCCCGCGCTACTGCTATGCTCTGTAGTAGTAGTAGCGTTTTTCTTCGACACGCGCTGCTACTAACCCTACGTACCTTATCGTCCCCGCGCGGCCGACGACCCCCCTCACTCCCACTCACTCACTCTCTTCCCCGCGCCCCGTCGTCCGCCGCCGCCGTCGTTCCCCGATGACCGTGGTCACCCGCCGCCGCCGTTCCCCGACGATCGTGGTCCCCCGCCGCCGCCGCTCCCCGATGACCGTGGTCCCCAGCCGCCGCCGTTCCCCGACGACCGTCGTCGCCCGCCGCCGCCGTTCCTCCTCCACTGAGGTAGTTCATGTCGGTGTCAAAACCGGCCGATCTCGGGTAGGGGGTCCTGAACTGTGCGTCTGAGGATCGAAGGTAACATGAGACAAGGGGACAGTATGTTTACCCAGGTTCGGGCCCTCTTAATGGAGGTAATACCCTACTTCCTGCTTCATTAACTTTGATGAGTATAGGGGTTACAAGAGTCAATCTATCTCGAGACTGCGATGGCTAAACCCTAGATGTCTAGCCTCTATGACTTGTGATGATCTTTACGGACTAAACCCTCTGGTTTATATAGACACCAGAGGGGTCTAGGGTTGTACAGTGTCGGTTTACAGAGAAAGGAAACCACATATCCGGACGTTAAGCTTGCCATCCACGCAAAGGAGAGTCCCACCCGGACACGGGGAAAGACCTTCTATCTTGTATCTTCATGGCCCATCAGTCCGGCCCATGCTGCATTGCCCGGACACCTGAGGACCCCAAAATCCAAGACTCCCTCAGTAGCCCCCGAACTTGCCTTCAATGAAGACATAATATCCGGCCCATGTCTTCGGCTTTTCAAGGCAGGTTCTTCATTATAATCCGGAGCAACGACAATCCGGTGATAACCTCGATGTCTTTTACAATTCACCCTTGTCGACGCTTCAATTTTCGCGCACCGGGTGAATACGAACGGTCCATGCTTTTTCACAAATAAGCCCTTCACCACACTCGGATAACCACGCTCGGATGACATCTATATAAGGAGATATGGATTTCCAAATGCCATCTCACATCGCGTAGAACGAAAATGGAAAAGTCTAGCCACAAACAAAGCCTTCCTTCATGGACGGCGCCCCAGGCTCCTCTTCACGCCCCCCATGGCCCTCAAGAGGGTGATTGGCAGAGTTGCTCCGTGCCTCATCTTCAGCTAAGACGGCTCCAGACGCAGGGCTACCTCCCCCTTGTAGATCTACTCCCCGTTCGAGCGGGATTATATTCAATAGGCAACGACGTGATGGCTGAGAACTTCACCAACCCAAATAAGGAGGAGAGGGTGTGCTTCGTCCCATTTCTGTTGCAGGGCCTGGGATTTCCAATCCATCCCTTCCTCTGGGGGTTATTGGAATTTTACGGCATCCAACTGCACAACCTCACCCCAGGTTCGATTCTGCACATCTCAGGTTTTGTTGCCCTCTGCGATCTATTCCTAAGCATCGAGGCCCATTTTGTTGTCCGAAACGAGGCAGAAGAATTTCCTCCATATAGGCCCATTTTTGATTTAAATTCTTCTGCCTCGTTCCCCGCACCAAGGGGGTTCCATATTTAAAGTGGGCGGTGCCGAAGTATGGCATATTGCTGGATCCGGATACCTCGTAGGAACACCTAAAGAGGTATACCCGTAGTGGTCTTCAGAATGGTTCTATATGGATGACGTTCCGCTGCCGGATCCAGTCAGGCGCGACATCCCTGAATTTTCCAGCGCTCCTCTAAAGAAGCGCCTCAACTGGCATCCCCGAAGTCCCAAGGAAGAGGACAGTGCGGAGATAAAGAGGTTGGTCAACAAGGTTAGGCTGCTCGCCCACACCGTACTCTCGATAGTTGAGGTCATGGCGATTACAATAAAGAGTTGCGTTCAACCTCTCCAACCCAGAGTAACTCTCTTATGGTGTTACAACGGTGAAGACGACGTGTTCCGTTACAGACGGCAGTGTCCGGACACCCCAGCCGAACTGGCTTCAATTTTGGCTGATCTGTACAAGGGTGAAAAAGAAGATTTTCTCCGATTAAACTACCGGGAGGCTTATTCTATGTACACCCCTATTGAATGGATTAGATCTCGATCGTTTGTGCTTATTTTATTGCATTACAGACACCAATCGAATTCGCTCATTGTTGCCGCCATCAGTCATGGAGGAGGATGACTGAGGACATCCACTGTCCCGCTCCCCATCCAGAGGATCATAATCGTGATGAAGATCCTGGCTTTAGCGAGGATCCAAACATATATATAGAATTCGACGATGGGGTATTCTATCAAGCGAGCCCTGACGGTCCGGAAGTGGCTATCACCGCCGACTACCCTCACCTTTACCAATTATGCATCGTGAGTATCCAGAGGCTTCCTAAGACGAGATCCTCATCTACATCCTTACCCGTTGTACTGATCCAGATTTTAACAGGATCGGCGCTCTAGGGACCGTACTCCCTCCGTTTCTTTTTATTCCGCATATAAGATTTGGTTAAAGTCAAATGATAACCCACAAGTATAGGGGATCGCAACAGTTTTCGATAAGTAAAGAGTGTCGAACCCAACGAGGAGCTAAAGACAGAACAAATATTCCCTCAAGTTCTATCGACCACCGATACAACTCTACGCACGCTTGACGTTCGCTTTACCTAGAACAAGTATGAAACTAGAAGTACTTTGTAGGTGTTGTTGGATAGGCTTGCAAGATAATAAAGAGCATGTAAAGGGTCTGTTTAGATAAAGACACAATCAAATTAATTTTAGTAGAGAGCTTGTTGTTACGAGAAAGTTATTTGTCCCTAGGCAATCGATAACTAGACCGGTAATCATTATTGCAATTTTATATGAGGGAGAGGCATAAGCTAACATACATTCTCTACTTGGATCATATGCACTTATGATTGGAACTCTAGCAAGCATCTGCAACTACTAAAGATCATTAAGGTAAAACCCAACCATAGCATTAAAGCATCAAGTCCTCTTTATCCCATACGCAACAACCCCCTTACTCGGGTTTGTGTTTCAGTCACTCATGCAACCCACTATAAGAGAATCATGAACGTATTGCAACACCCTACAGCAGGGATCCCTCACGCTTGTGCGACACGGAGAGCACCATAGGACAGCACCAATAATAAAACGTGCAACTCAAATCAATCTTGATCATCAAATAGCCCATAGGAAAAAACGGATCTACTCAAACATCATAGGATAGCCATACATCATTGGGAAATAATATATAGCATTGAGCACCATGTTTAAGTAGAAATTACAGCGGGTAAGAGAGAGGTTACACCGCTGCATAGAGGAGGGAAGAGTTGGTGATGATGGCGGTGAAGTTATTGGTGAAGATTGCGGTGATGATGATGGCCACGGCAGCGTTCCGGCGCCACCGGAAGAGAAGGGGAGAGGGGGCCCCTTCTTCTTCTTCTTCCTTGACCTCCTCCCTAGATGGGAGAAGGATTTCCCCTCTGGTCCTTGGCCTCCATGGTGTGGGAGGGGCGAGAGCCCCTCCGAGATTGGATCTGTCTCTCTGTCTCTCTCTGTTTCTGCGTTCTCAGATTCTACCCTTTCACCGTTTCTTATATTCCCAGAGATCCATAACTCCGATTGGGCTGAAATTTTAACATGATCTCTATCCGGATATTAGATTTCTTGTGGCAAAAGAAGGGCACCAACCGCCTTACGGGGTGGCCACGAGGGTCAGGGGGGCGCCCCCTGCCTCGTGGGCCCTTCGAGCATCGTCTCGCGTTGATTTCACTTCCCAAAAATCACATATATTCCAAAACAAATCTCCGTCCGTTTTTATCCCGTTTGGAGTCTGTTTGATATGGATTTTCTGCGAGACAAAAAATGCAACAAACAGGAACTGGCACTGGGCACTGGATCAATATGTTAGTCCCAAAAATAGTATAAAAAGTTGCCAAAAGTATATGAAAGTTGTAGAATATTGGCATGGAGCAATCAAAAATTATAGATACGACGGAGACGTATCAACATCCCCAAACTTAATTCCTGCTCGTCCTCGAGTAGGTAAATGATAAAAAAGATATTTTTTTATGTGGAATGCTACCTAGCATAATCTTGATCATATATCTAATCATGGCATGAATATTAAGATACGAGTGATTCAAAGCAATAGTCTATCATTTGACATAAAAACAATAATACGTCAAGCCTATTAATAAAGCAATCATGTCTTTTCAAAATAACATGGCCAAAGAAAGCTATCCCTACAAAATCATATAGTCTGGCTATGCTCCATCTTCACCACACAAAATATTCACATCATGCACAACCCCGATGACAAGCCAAGCAATTGTTTCATACTTTTGACGTTCTCAAACCTTTTAAACTTTCACGCAATACATGAGCGTGAGCCATGGACATAACACTATAGGTGGAATAGAATGTTGGTTGTGGAGAAGATAAAAAGGAGAAGATAGTCTCACATCAACTAGGTGTATCAACGGGCTATGGAGATGCCCATCAATAGATATCAATGTGAGTGAGTAGGGATTGCCATGCAACAGATGCATTAGAGCTATAAGTGTATGAAAGCTCAAACTAAAACTAAGTGGGTGTGCATCCAACTTGCTTGCTCATGAAGACCTCGGGCGTTTGAGGAAGCCCATCATCGGAATATACAAGCCAAGTTCTATAATGAAAATTCCCACTAGTATATGAAAGTGATAACTCAAGAGACTCTCTATATGAAGAACATGGTGCTACTTTGAAGCACAAGTGTGGTAAAAGGATAGTAACATTGCCCCTTATCTCTTTTTCTCTTATTTTTCTAATATATTTTTTTATTTTTTGGGCCTTTTTTGGCCTTTCTCTTTTTTTTCCGGCCGGAATCTCATCCCGACTTGTGGGGGAATCATAGTCTCCATCATCCTTTCCTCATTGGGGAAATGCTCTAATAATGATGATCATCACACTTTTATTTACTTACAACTCGATATTACAACTCGATACTAGAACAAAGATATGACTCTATATGAATGCCTCCGTCAGTGTACCGGGATGTGTAATGATCTAGCGTAGCAATGACATCAAAAAACGGACAAGCCATGAAAACATCATGCTAGCTATCTTACGATCATGCGAAGCAATATGATAATGAATGCTCAAGTCATGTATATGATGATGATGGAAGTTGCATGGCAATATATCTCGGAATGGCTATGAAAATGCCATGATAGGTAGGTATGGTGGCTGTTTTGAGGAAGGTATATGGTGGGTTTAAGGTACCGGCGGAAGTTGCGCGATACTAGAGAGGCTAGCAATGGTGGAAGGGTGAGAGTGTGTATAATCCATGGACTCAACATTAGTCATAAAGAACTCACATACTTATTGCAAAAATCTATTAGTCATCGAAACAAAATACTATGCGCATGCTCCTAGGGGGATAGATTGGTAGGAAAAGACCATGGCTCGTCCCCGACCGCCACTCATAAGGAAGACAATCAATAAATAAATCATCCTCCGCCTTCGTTACATAACGGTTCACCATACGTGCTTGCTACGGGAATCACAAACCTCAACACAAGTATTTCTACTAATCCACAACTACCCACTAGCATGACTCTAATATCACCATCTTTATATTGCAAAACTATTGCAAGGAATCAAACATATCATATTCAGTGATCTACAAGTTTTATGTAGGATTTTATGACCAACCATGTGAATGACCAGTTCCTGTCATCTCTCTAAATAGATATAAGTGAAGCAAGAGAGTTTAATTCTTTCTACAAAAGATATACCCACGCTCTAACAAATATAAGTGAAGCAAAAGAGCATTCTACAAATGGCGGTTGTCTAAGTGAAGAGAAACAGGCAATCCAAACTTCAAATGATATAAGTGAAGCACATGAAGCATTCTATAAAGCCGTACTCAAAAGATATAAGTGAAGTGCAAAGAGCATTCTATAAATCAACCAAGGACTATCTCATACCAGCATGGTGCATAAAATAAAAATGAATAGACCACTCTTTAAGGGTGCATGACCATAAAAGATATTACTCATATAAATAGAACAACCATTATTCTCTGATTTAAATGAATAACCGTCTCGCATCAAACAAGATCCAGATATAATGTTCATGCTTAACGCTGGCACCAAATAACAATTATTTAGGTCTAATACTAATCCCGAAGGTAGATGTAGAGGTAGCGTGCCAACTGCGATCACATCGACTTTGGAACCATTTCCCCACGCACATCGTCACCTCGTCCTTAGCCAATCTTCGCTTAATCCGTAGTCCCTGTTTCGAGTTGCAAATATTAGCAACAGAACCAGTATCAAATACCCAGGTGCTACTGCGAGCATTAGTAAGGTACACATCAATAACATGTATATCACATATAACTTTGTTCACCTTGCCATCCTTCTTATCCGCCAAATACTTGGGGCAGTTCCGCTTCCAGTGACCAGTTTGCTTGCAGTAGAAGCACTCAGTTTCAGGCTTAGGTCTAGTTTTGGGTTTCTTCTCTTGAGTAGCAACTTGCTTGCTATTCTTTTTGAAGTTCCCCTTCTTCTTCCCTTTGCCCTTTTTCTTGAAACTAGTGGTCTTGTTGACCATCGACACTTGATGCTCCTTCTTGATTTCTACCTCCGCAGCTTTCAGCATTGCGAAGAGCTCGGGAATAGTCTTATTCATCCCTTGCATATTACAGTTCATCACGAAGCTCTTGTAGCTTGGTGGTAGTGATTGGAGAATTCTGTCAATGACGCAATCATCTGGAAGATTAACTCCCAATTGAATCAAGTGATTATTATACCCAGACATTTTGAGTATATGCTCACTGACAGAACTATTCTCCTCCATCTTGCAGCTATAGAACTTATTGGAGACTTCATATCTCTCAATCCGGGCATTTGCTTGAAATATTAACTTCAACTCCTGAAACATCTCATATGCTCCATGACGTTCAAAACGTCGTTGAAGTCCCGATTCTAAGCCGTAAAGCATGGCACACTGAACTATCGAGTAGTCATCAGCTTTGCTCTGCCAGACGTTCATAACATCTAGTGTTGCTCCAGCAGCAGGCCTGGCACCCAGCGGTGCTTCCAGGACGTAATTCTTCTGTGCAGCAATGAGGATAATCCTCAAGTTACGGACCTAGTCCGTGTAATTGCTACCATCATCTTTCAACTTTGCTTTCTTAAGGAACGCATTAAAATTCAATGGAACAACAGCACGGGCCATCTATCTACAATCAAACATAAACAAGCAAGATACTATCAGGTACTAAGTTCATGATAAATTTAGGTTCAATTAATCATATTACTTAAGAACTCCCACTTAGATAGACATCCCTCTAATCCTCTAAGTGATTGCGTGATCCAAATCAACTAAACCATGTCCGATCATCACGTGAGATGGAGTAGTTTCATTGGTGAACATCACTATGTTGATCATATCTACTATATGATTCACGCTCGACCTTTCGGTCTCCGTGTTCCAAGGCCATATCTGTATATGCTTGGCTCGTCAAGTATAACCTGAGTATTCCGCGTGTGCAACTGTTTTGCACCCGTTGTATTTGAACGTAGAGCCTATCACACCCGATCATCACGTGGTGTCTCAGCACGAAGAACTTTCGCAACGGTGCATACTCAGGGAGAACACTTCTTGATAATTAGTGAGAGATCATCTTATAATGCTACCGTCAATCAAAGCAAGATAAGATGCATAAAAGATAAACATCATATGTAATCAAATATAAGTGATATGATATGGCCATCATCATCTTGTGCTTGTGATCTCCATCTTCGAAGCACCGTCGTGATCACCATCGTCACCGGCGCGACACCTTGATCTCCATCGTAGTATCGTTGTCGTTACGCCAATATTATGCTTCCACGACTATCGCTACCGCTTAGTGATAAAGTAAAGCATTACAGCGCGATTGCATTGCATATAATAAAGCGACAACCATATGGCTCCTGCCAGTTGCCGATAACTCGGTTACAAAACATGATCATCTCATACAATAAAATTTAGCATCATGTCTTGACCATATCACATCACAACATGCCCTGCAAAAACAAGTTAGACGTCCTCTACTTTGTTGTTGCAAGTTTTACGTGGCTGCTACGGGCTTAAGCAAGAACCAATCTTACCTACGCATCAAAACCACAACGATAGTTTGTCAAGTTGGTGCTGTTTTAACCTTCTCAAGGACCAGGCGTAGCCATACTCGATTCAACTAAAGTTGGAGAAACTATCACCCGCAAGCCACCTATGTGCAAAGCACGTCGGGAGAACCGGTCTCGCGTAAGCGTACGCGTAATGTCGGTCCGGGCCGCTTCGTCCAACAATACCGCCGAACCAAAGTATGACATGCTGGTAAGCAGTATGACTTATATCGCCCACAACTCACTTGTGTTCTACTCGTGCATATAACATCAACACATAAAACCTAGGCTCGGATGCCACTGTTGGGGAACGTAGTAATTTCAAAAAATTTCCTACGCACACGCAAGATCATGGTGATGCATAGCAACGAGAGGGGAAAGTGTGATCTACGTACCCTTGTAGACCGATAGAGGAAGCGTTAGCACAACGCGGTTGACATAGTCGTACGTCTTCACGGCCCGACCGATCAAGCACCGAAACTACGGCACCTTCGAGTTCTAGCACACGTTCAGCTCGATGACGATCCCCGGACTCCGATCCAGCAAAGTGTCGGGGAAGAGTTCCGTCAGCACGACGGCGTGGTGACGATCTTGATGTACTACCGTCGTAGGGCTTTGCCTAAGCACCGCTACAGTATTATCGAGGATTATGGTGGAAGGGGGCACCGCACATGGCTAAGAATATGATCACGTGGATCAACTTGTGTGTCTTGGGGTGCCCCCTGCCTCCGTATATAAAGGTTCAAGGGGGAGGTGCGGCCGGCCAGGAGGAGGGCGCGCCAGGAGGAGTCCTACTCCCACCGGGAGTAGGATTCCCCCCCTTTCCTAGTTGGAATAGGATTCGGGAAGGGGGGAAAGGAGAGAGAGAAGGAAGGGGGGGGGGCACCGCCCCCCTCTCCTTGTCCTATTCGGACTAGGGGGAAGGGGCGCGCGGCCCAGCCCTGGCCACCTCTCCTCTCTTCCACTAAAGCCCACTAAGGCCCATCTACCTCCCGGGGGTTCCGGTAACCTCTCGGTACTCCGGTAAAATCCCTATATCACTCGGAACACTTCCGATATCCAAATATAGGCTTCCCATATATCAATCTTTATGTCTCGACCATTTCGAGACTCCTCGTCATGTCCATGATCACATCCGGGACTCCGAACAAACTTCGGTACATCAAAATGCATAAACTCAAAATATAACTGTCATCAAAACCTTAAGCGTGCGGACCCTACGGGTTCGAGAACAATGCAGACATGACCGAGACACGTCTCCGGTCAATAACCAATAGCGGAACCTGGATGCTCATATTGGCTCCCACATATTCTACGAAGATCTTTATCGGTCAGACCGCATAACAACATACGTTGTTCCCTTTGTCATCGGTATGTTACTTGCCCGAGATTCGATCGTCGGTATCTCAATACCTAGTTCAATCTCGTTACAAGCAAGTCTCTTTACTCATTTCGTAATACATCATCTTGCAACTAACTCATTAGTTGTAATGCTTGCAAGGCTTATGTGATGTGCATTACTGAGAGGGCCCAGAGATACCTCTCCGACAATTGGAGTGACAAATCCTAATCTCGAAATACGCCAACCCAACATGTACCTTTGAAGACACCTGTAGAGCCCCTTTTATAATCACCCAGTTACGTTGTGACGTTTGGTAGCACACAAAGTGTTCCTCCGGCAAACGGGAGTTGCATAATCTCATAGTCATAGGAACATGTATAAGTCATGAATAAAGCAATAGCAACATACTAAATGATCAGGTGCTAAGCTAATGGAATGGGTCATGTCAATCACATCATTCTCCTAATGATGTGATCCCATTAATCAAATGACAACACATGTCTATGGTTAGGAAACATAACCATCTTCGATTAACGAGCTAGTCAAATAGAGGCATACTAGTGACGTTCGGTTTGTCTATGTATTCACACAAGTATTATGTTTCTGGATAATACAATTCTAGCATGAATAATAAACATTTATCATGATATAAGGAAATAAAATAATAACATTATTATTGCCTCTAGAGCATATTTCCTTCATCCATGGTGTGGGAGGGGCGAGAGCCCCTCCGACATTGGATCCGTCTCTCTGTCTCTCTTTGTTTCCGTGTTCTCAGATTCTACCCTTTCACCGTTTCTTATATTCCCGGAGATCCGTAACTCCTATTGGGCTGAAATTTTAACACGATCTCTATCCGGATATTAGCTTTCTTGCGGCGAAAGAAGGACACCAACCTCCTTACGGGGTGGCCACGAGGGTCAGTGGCGCGCCCCTGCCTCGTGGGCCCCTCGAGCATTGTCTCACGTTGATTTCACTTCCCAAAAATCACATATATTCCAAAAAAAATCTCCGTCCGTTTTTATCCCGTTTGGACTCCGTTTGATATGGATTTTATGCGAAACAAAAAACATGCAACAAATAGAAACTGGCACTAGGCACTGGATCAATATGTTAGTCCCAAAAATTGTATAAAAAGTTGCCAAAAGTATATGAAAGTTGTAGAATATTGGCATGGGACAATAAAAAATTATAGATACGACGGAGACGTATCATCAAACTGCACAAAGTTTGACCAAATTTATATAAAAAATATGAACATCTACAATACTAAAACTATATAATATGAATATACGTTTCATGGTGCATCTGATAATATTGATTTTATATTGTGAATGTTTATATTTTTTAATATAAAGTTAGTCAAACTTTGCAAAGCTTGACTTTGGCCAAACCTTATATGCGGACTAAAAGGAAACAACGGGAGTATCTCCTCGAGGGTGCCCCCTACACAAGGTCGTCGTTCAAAACAAAAAGGGACCGGGAGTACAGCAGAGACGTCACAGTCTTCCAAGAGGTATGTGTGCTTTAATGCATCCCTAGGCACGAGTCTGGGTTGTTAAGAGTCTCCCTTTTTATCCTTGGCATCGGGAGGAGTACGCGCCAAACGGTGGGAAAATGCCTGATTAGCCAAATGTCCACTAATCCGGTGCCGGACTCGTCAACTAGGACGCGAGTGCTGACGCCACGCCCGTTTCGCCTCCTCAAGAGGATTCGGATGACGTATCGGTCACGAATTCCAAAGTGGAGAGCGTGATGAATCACTGTCGATTAAAGGAGGCTATGCGTGCTCCGGCCTTGTCCGAACAAGAATTTGCCGCACTGAGTTCAACAGATGCATATGTTCGAGCCGCTCGAGATGGCCTTGCTGGAGTCATTCAGCTATTCTCGAAGAATATATAGGTAAAATTTTATGCAATTTTCATGGTCATATGCCAGTAGCACCCGAGACTTGAAACGGTGAAGCAAACCAATTTAAGGATCGATAATTTTTGCAGGTACTGCAAGAAAAGAACACAATGCTAGCCCAGGAGCTGAACACAAACTAGACGCAACTGAATGCGGTCACCGCCAAACTAGCGAAATTGAAAGAGACCGCGACGGGCGCGTCTAGGGAGAAAAAACTTGAGGAGGAAAAGGACAAACAACCCGAAGAGTTAGAGAGCTTGAAGGCTCAGCTATCAGCCGCTCAGAAGGAAAATGAAAGCTGAAGGGCGGCATGTTCGGTATGTCTTCCCCTCTTATTCAAATCCACCATAGGCACTCATGTTTAGTCCATAATGCGGAATATCATGAATTTGTTGCGGCAGGTCTGTTAACTGGTCGGCCAAAGGAGGAAGTATCAGGGTTTCAAGGCGACGTGCTAAAGGAGTTGTCCTCCGTGCATGCTCAGGCTCGGAAAGCCATGAGGAGTATGGTGAAGGCGTTATGGCCATCTGATACCCCTCCACAAAGTATGGAGGGCCTGGAAAACCTGTTCAAAGGTGCATGGCGCCGGTTCGAGCTATGGAAGACATCTGCCTGCCAGGAAGGTGCACGAGAAGCCTGGGCCATGGTGAAGACACGCTTCATGAAACTAGATCCGAATCATATGGCCAGAGTAGGACCACAGGGACCAGATGGGAAGGAAATCCCTTTAAATTTGGTCTATGATCAAGTAATGATTGCTGCGAAATATTCGCAGGAAGACTGTAGATTAGATAGCCTTATAGACGGAATAGAAAAGGAATAGGTTTTTGACTTAATGTATCAATGTACATTATGATCAACCTTTGGTTAGATCCGAACACATGTGAAATGATTTTGTCATCGCAGGCTTTCGGCTTTAACCTCCGGACCAAAATAGTGGAGTGTTTCTGGGTACTTAGAACAAAAGGAAGTATCTTTCCGGAAACCAGGCAACCTAGTCACTGTGCTCAAACAAACGAAAAATCCGAGTTCGGGATGTATGTAAGAAACATCTTCCAAGGAAAATAGTTCCGTTAAAGGTTCCTTTCCTTGGGCCAGGATATTATGATTACACGTGTCGGGGCGTGTGGTCCGTAATACGGAAAAACCGTCTCGAAGTGCTTAAAGATGGTTGCAATACAACAACAATTTGTCGTTTTAGTGCCGACCAATTATTCCCTTAAGAATGCTAGCTTTCGGCTTCACCCGTCTGAGGTACTGCTACCTCTTTTAGCACTATGTTGGTTTTCCCCGAAGAGGAAGGGATGATGCAGCAAAGTAGCGTAAGTATTTCCCTCAGTTTTTTGAGAACCAAGGTATCAATCCAGTAGAAGGCTACGCGCGAGTTCCTCGTACCTGCACAAAACAAATAAATCCTCGCAACCAACGCAAATATGGGTTGTCAATCCCTATAGGGCCACTTATGAGAGTGAGATCTGATAGATATGATAAGATAATGTTTTTGGTATTTTTATGATAAAGATGCAAAGTAAAATAAAGGCAAAGTAAATGGCAAAGTAAATAACTAAGTAGTAGGAGATTAATATGATAAAGATAGACCCGGGGGCCATAGGTTTCACTAGTGGCTTCTCTCGAGAGCATAAGTATTCTACGGTGGGTGAACAAATTACTGTTGAGAAATTGACAGAATTGAGCATAGTTATGAGAATATCTAGGTATGATCATGTATATAGGCATAACGTCCGAGACAAGTAGACCGACTCCTGCCTGCATCTACTACTATTACTCCACTCATCGACCGCTATCCAACATGCATCTAGAGTATTAAGTTAAAAAACAGAGTAACGCCTTAAGCAAGATGACATGATGTAGATGGATAGACTCATGCAATATGAAGAAACCCCCCTCTTGTTATCCTCGATGGCAACAATACAATACGTGCCTTGCTGCCCTTACTGTCACCGGGAAAGGACACCGCAAGATTGAACCCAAAGCTAAGCACTTCTCCCATTGCAAGAAAGATCAATCTAGTAGGCCAAACCAAACTTATAATTCGAAGAGACTTGCAAAGATAATCAATCATACATAAAAGAATTCAGACAAGATTCAAATATTATTCATAGATAGACTTGATCATAAACCCACAATTCATCGGTCTCAACAAACACACCGCAAAAAGAAGATTACATCGAATAGATCTCCACAAGAGAGGGGGAGAACACTGTATTGAGATCCAAAAAGAGAGAAGAAGCTATCTAGCTACTAACTATGGGCCCGTAGGTCTGAAGTAAACTACTCACACTTCATCGGAGAGGATATGGTGTTGATGTAGAAGCCCTCCATG
>NC_041382.1:32493449-32537217 GCF_002162155.2 Triticum dicoccoides
GGGGGGGGGGGGCAGGCGCGCCCCCTACCTCGTGGCCTCCTGTTAGTTGGCTTGACATAGGGTCCAAGTCTCCTGAGTTGTATTCGGTGAGAAAATCACGTTCCCGAAGGTTTCATTCCGTTTGGACTCCGTTTGATATTCCTTTTATTCGAAACCCTAAAATAGGCAAAAAAACAGCAATTCTGGGCTCGTCCTCCGGTTAATAGGTTAGTCCCAAAAATAATATAAAAGTGGATAATAAAGCCCAATAATGTCCAAAATAGTAGATAATATAGCATGGAGCAATCAAAAATTATAGATACATTGGAGACGTATCAAGCATCCCCAAGCTTAATTCCTGCTCGTCCTCGAGTAGGTAAATGATAAAAACAGAATTTTTGATGCGGAGTGCTACTTGGCATAATTTTAATGTAATTCTTCTTAATTGTGGTATGAATATTCAGATTCGAAAGATTCAAGACAAAAGTTTATATTGACATAGAAAATAATAATACTTCAAGCATACTAACAAAGCAATTATGTCTTCTCAAAATAACATGGCTAAAGAAAGTTATCCCTACAAAATCATATAGTCTGGCTATGCTCTATCTTCACCACACAAAATATTTAAATCATGCACAATCCCGATGAAAAGCCAAGCTATTGTTTCATACTTTTGACATTCTCAAAACTTTTTCAATCTTCATGCAATACATGAGCGTGAGCCATGGATATAGCACTATAGGTGGAATAGAGTGGTGGTTGTGGAGAAGTCAATGGGGAAGATAGTCTCACATCAACTAGGCGTATCAACGGGCTATGAAGATGCCCATCAATAGATATCAATGTGAGTGAGTAGGGATTGCCATGCAACGGATGCACTAGAGCTATAAGTATATAAAAGCTCAAAAAGAAACTAAGTGGGGGTGTGCATCCAACTTGCTTGCTCATGAAGACCTAGGGCAATTTTGAGGAAGCCCATCATTGGAATATACAAGCCAAGTTCTATAATGAAAAATTCCCACTAGTATATGAATGTGATAACATGAGAGACTCTCTACTATGAAGATCATGGTGCTACTTTGAAGCACAAGTGTGGTAAAAGGATAGTAACATTGTCCCTTCTCTCTTTTTCTCTCATTTTTTTATTTGGGTCTTTTCTCTTTTTTATGGCCTCTTTTCTTTCTCTTTTTTTATTTGGGCTTCTTTGGCCTATTTTATTTATTTTTCCTCCGGAGTCTCATCCCGACTTGTGGGGGAATCATTGTCTCCATCATCATTTCCTCACTTGGGACAATGCTCTAATAATGATGATCATCACACTTTTAGTTTTCTTACAACTCGATACTTAGAACAAAATATGACTCTATATGAATGCCTCTGGTGGTGTACCGGGATATGCAATGATGCATGAGTGACAAGTATGAAAGAATTATGAACGGTGGCTTTGCCACAAATACTATGTCAACTACATGATCATGCTAAGCAATATGACAATGATGGAGTGTGTCATAATAAATGGAACGGTGGAAAGTTGCATGGCAATATATCTCGGAATGGCTATGGAAATGCCATAATAGGTAGGTATGGTTGCTTTTTTGAGGAAGGTATATGGTGGGTGTATGATACCGGCGAAAGGTGCGCGGTATTAGAGAGGCTAGCAAAGGTGGAAGGATGAGAGTGCGTATAATCCATGGACTCAGCATTAGTCATAAAGAACTCATATACTTATTGCAAAAATCTACAAGTTATCAAAGCAAAGTATTACGCGCATGCTCCTAGGGGGATAGATTGGTAGGAAAAGACCATCGCTCGTCCCCGACCGCCACTCATAAGGAAGACAATCAATAAATAAATCATGCTCCGACTTCATCACATAACGGTTCACCATACGTGCATGCTACGGGAATCACAAGCTTCAACACAAGTATTTCTCAAATTCACAACTACTCAACTAGCATGACTTTAATATCACCATCTCCATATCTCAAAACAATTATCAAGTATCAAACTTCTCATAGTATTCAACACACTCATAAGAGAGTTTTATTATTAATCTTGCATACCAAGCATATTAGGATTTTAAGAAAATTACCATGCTATTAAGACTCCCAAAATAATCTAAGTGAAGCATGAGAGATCACTAGTTTCTATAAAACGAATCCACCACCGTGCTCTAAAAGATATAAGTGAAGCACTAGAGCAAAATTATATAACTCAAAAGATATAAGCGAAGCACATAGAGTATTCTAACAAATTCCAAATCATGTATGGCTCTCTCAAAAGGTGTGTACAACAAGTATGATTGTGGTAAACTAATAAGCAAAGACTCAAATCATACAAGACGCTCCAAGTAAAACACATATCATGTGGTAAGTAAAAATATAGCTGCAAGTAAAGTTACCGATAGAAGTAGACGAAAGCGGGGATGCCTTCCGGGGCATCCCCAAGCTTTGGCTTTTAGGTGTCCTTAGATTATCTTGGGGGTGCCATGACCATCCCCAATCTTAGGCTCTTGCCACTCCTTATTCCATAATCCATCAAATCTTTACCCAAAACTTGAGAACTTCACAACACAAAACTTAAAGTAGAAAATCTCGTGAGCTCCGTTAGTGAAAGAAAACAAAAGACCACTTCAAGGTACTGTAACGAACTCATTATTTATTTATATGGGTGTTATACCTACTTTATTCCAACTTCTCTATAGTTTATAAACTAATTTACTAGCCATAGATTCATCAAAATAAGCGAACAACACACGCAAAACAGAATCTGTCAAAAACAGAACAGTCTGTAGTAATCTGTAGCTAGCACAAGATATGGAACCCCAAAAATTCTAAAATAAATTGCTGGACGTGAGGAATTTATTTATTAATCGTCTTCAAAAAGAATTAACTAAATAGCACTTTCCAAATAAAAATGACAGCAGTTCTCGTGAGCGCTAAAGTTTCTGTTTTTCTACAGCAAGTTCAACAAGACTTTCCCCAAGTCTTCCCAACGGTTCTACTTGGCACAAACACTAATTAAATACAAAAAACACAACCAAAACGGAGGCTAAATAATTTATTTATTACTAAACAGGAGGAAAAAGCAAGGAATAAAAATAAAATTGTGTTGCCTCCCAACAAGCGCTATTGTTTAACGCCCCTAGCTAGGCATAACAAGCAAGAATAGATCTAGGTATTGCCATAATAGCTAGATAGATTATTAAAACTCATTTCATATTCTCTACGTTCAGCAGCAAGTTTTCTTTGAGGCAAGCAAAAGTAATCAAAAGGGCTAAATTTATTGGGACAAAAGTCTCCGAGATCAACCTTGGGAGGTATAGGGTCCTCCTTCAGTCCTTCATATTGCACAACCAATTCATCATTATAAGCATTCTTTTGACAAAACTTTGTGAGCCTATATTCAAGAGAATATCCTAGTTCATTATTTCGAATAGCCAAATCATCATTAAGTTCAGAAATTCTGTCAACTAAAACATTGGTAGGAACCCTTTTTCTAAGATTTTCATTAAAAGCAACATAATCTAGAGATTGAAAGCGCATTATTTCCTCTTGATCAAAGAGGATAGCCTCTATGGGAGGACGACAAGCGTCCACCCAATAATGTGCAAAGATTTATTTGGCCTCTTTGATTATGAATCGAAACTCACGAGCCAAAAAGATAGTAACGGCACGCTTAACAGAAGAATGCTCAATATTAGAAAATTCTAGGAAAATCCTTTGTATAGAAGGATGCATGTGCATGAATTGTCTCTCAAGTTCAACTACAAGCATGGCAATAGCGTCCGCAAGACTACCAGTTCTATGAAGAATAGAACTACCCATAGAAGGTAAAGCACCGGCACAAGTAAAGAAATCTTGAATAACTCCTTTTCCAATAATATTACCACTACCAACACGGAATATTTTTATATGTGAGATAGTGGGTTCTTTAGTAGGAGCATCAAAATTATTATCGACAATAGTATCCCCAATTTCAGACATAGAGGCAGAGGGTAAAGAACTAGTCATAACGACAAGCAAGCAAACTAACACACAAGCAAACAAAAAGCAAGCGGACAAAAGGGGCAAATAGAGAAAGAGAGGGAGGATAGAGAGAGAGAGAGGACGAATAAAATGATAAGGGTGAAGTGGGGGAGAGGAAAACAATAGGCAAATGGCAAATAATGTAATGCGGGAGATAAGGGTATGTGATGGGTACTTGGTATGTTGACTTTTGCGTAGACCTCCCCGGCAACGGCGCCAGAAATCCTTCTTGCTACCTCTTTTAGCACTGTGTTGGTTTAACCCGAAGAGGAAGGGATGATGCAGCAAAGTAGCGTAAGTATTTCCCTCAGTTTTTGAGAACCAAGGTATCAATCCAGTAGGAGGCTACGCGCGAGTCCCTCGTACCTGCACAAAACAAATAAATCCTTGCAACCAACGCAAATAGGGGTTGTCAATCCCTATAGGGCCACTTACGAGAGTGAGATCTGATAGATATGATAAGATAATATTTTTGGTATTTTTATGATAAAGATGCAAAGTAAAATAAAGGCAAAGTAAACAACTAAGTAGTAGGAGATTAATATGATAAAGATAGACCCGGGGGCCATAGGTTTCACTAGTGGCTTCTCTCGAGAGCATAAGAATTCTACGATGGGTGAACAAATTACTGTTGAGCAATTGACAAAATTGAGCATAGTTATGAGAATATCTAGGTATGATCATGTATATAGGCATCACGTCCGAGATAAGTAGACCGACTCCTGCCTGCATCTACTACTATTACTTCACTCATCGACCGCTATCCAGCATGCATCTAGAGTATTAAGTTAAAAACAGAGTAACGCCTTAAGCAAGATGACATGATGTAGAGGGATAGACTCATGCAATATGAAGAAAACCCTATTTTGTTATCCTCGATGGCAACAATACAATATGTGCCTTGCTGCCCTTACTGTCACCGGGAAAGGACACCGCAAGATTGAACCCAAAGCTAAGCACTTCTCCCATTGCAACAAAGATCAATCTAGTAGGCCAAAACAAACTGATAATTCGAAGAGACTTGCAAAGATAACCAATCATACATCAAAAAATTCAGAGAAGATTCAAATATTATTCATAGATAGACTTGATCATAAACCCACAATTCATCGGTCTCAACAAACACACCGCAAAAAAAAGATTACATCGAATAGATCTCCACAAGAAAGGGGGAGAACATTGTATTGAGATCCAAAAAGAGAGAAGAAGTCATCTATATGCTTCTTAACATTCAAGTGAGATCCCTGTGGTGTTGTACTAGTAAATTGCATCAAGCGGCATGCAATTAGCATTTACATGTTGAGCCATGTTGAGTGGCTCAACGTAATCCGTGGTTAGTTTCCGATGTGCCTTCATCAACTTAACATTGGTACTATGAAAAACAAGAAAATTGTGATATATTAATTTCACATGGATGGGGTGAAGAGGGAGCCGAACTGCCGATGCCCTTATAAATGGGCTTGATTTTGAGAGAACACATTAATTGTGGCTATGATGCCCGTTTGAATGATCAAATAATACTACACTTCCGAGATGACTATACAGCTGAAAGGTATATATATTAGTAAGATAATTGAAGAATACTGAGTACATGATTTTTATGGTACCTTGGTGCCCCATGAGAAGGATAGGTGTACTATAAGATAACGGATGAGCTGAATCACTCTGTATTGGCCAAGACAACACAAAACCGAAAAATGCACACTTCACATGTTGCAATCAACTGACCTGTTTGTTTTCATAACATGGACTAGGCAACAGATTTCTGAAAATTTAAATGTGCGCCCGCCCAACTGGATTTGCCTCGTTGAGATGGCAGAAAGCACACCAACTGAACTGACGTGGGAGACAAACTTCAGGAAGATGATAGTCTAAGTTGCAAGGATACTTGGATATGTATCGGATACGCGACACGGGGATACGTCTGATACGCCAATTTTCTGAAAACATGAATACGGCGATACGTTTTTATATAGATATTACGTATATTAATTATTAAAATATTGAAAACAAAATATAGCTTCTAGGTCAAAGCATGCCTTAATAGGATTATTCCCTTTGTTTTCTTGCACTTGGTCCACTTTCATTAATTAGCAGTGGGATTTTTCCGGGTTTGTTGTTCCAATTAGTGCATCGACTCTCTCTTGCTCATCTTTCAATTGAACAAGAATATTGACAGTCATATTTTGGCATGAACTCACACCCATGTTGGGTATCTTCAAAAGATGTGCCTTTACTATTGAGGGGACTTCACGTCGAACGAGGGGTTTCAGGTATCCAAAAAGTATCGCAGAAGTATCCTAGGATTATCAAACATTATTTTCTTTTTTTAAAATCAGAAAATCGAGGGATACTTACAGGATACGTATCGGACTGTATCGGGGCAGTATCCGGCCAGATACACACGCTTTTTGAAGTATCCGCATAACATAGATGATAGCTCATAGAGAATATTTTCTTTCTGTTTCCTCTGAAGATACACGTAAATATTTCTGAAAGATAAATAACTTGTTCTTTTTTTAGTTGCAAAACAACTTGTTCAATGAGAAGGTACATTTCACAGTAATTTTACTACTGAAACAGTGTACCTAATTCAGATAGAAGTGTTTGTCCAGTTGCACAGTACTACTGTAGAGTTGCCGCATCTTTCTACTAACAAAATAGTTCACGCTCTCAGACCTTATGATATCTTCAAGCATGCAACCATTATGATAAGCATTGTTCATGGGACACGGCTAGCTTCATCGGTTCAACATTGTTAGTCATGCAGGACGTAAGATGAGCATTCCATAAGGATAGATGGTGAAAAAGTTCGTTTCCACCATTATAAAAGGACCATTGCTTTACAGGGAGACCTGATTCAGGGAGGATAATTGGTCCCGACTATGTGATGAGACGGGTATACAGTTGAAAGGCACAACTTAATTCAGATGAGGCATTAGAAGAATACTGAAGAAATGGGTCTAGAGCATGTAGGTATGGAAGAGCTTTACATAGATCTTCAAGGCCGCTTGCATACAATGGCCACACGCCGCATACGTACCATTGGATATGCTTCCTTGCGTGACTAGGAAGAAAATTCCAGCCCACATTCGATGACAACATTATTTGCACTATTAATTTAGACCTCGACAGTGCTAAGTTATTTCAGCAAGTGGATCCAGTTTGCCAATTGAACTCTAGTTGAATAGGTAACTGCACTAGAGATCAGCGGTTCTTCAATACATCATCTTTCGATGTATCTTTTACCCTGGGTAGAGTATGTATGATTTATTATGTAAAGAATGCAAATGGTCTCGATTATTTTTCAAACTGTATAGGTAAATATTGTCTCTTTTTTTGTCGCCACTTCGAATTGGCTGGATCGAAGTCATTAAGAAGATTAGGCTACAAGCATGGCATGGTGAATGATATCAGAGTCAAAACATTATTTTGTAAACTAAGAACTATTCGGGTTGGCCACTTTCGTATCCCACGGAGGCCGGCATAACAACGTGTCAGGGTCAAGGAAAAGACACCAAATCTAATAAACTAGAAAGGATTCCCTAAAACAATGAAACATATTTTTTTCTTGAGATGGCAGTTCTCTGCAGATCTTACCGAGTCGAACATTCGTCCTATAGAGTGACTGGGATGGTTTGCAACTTTTGCTTCCATCAACCAGGAAAGCATATTCCCATTGTAGATTAAATACGCAGCTCCCAATTAAACATAAATTTGTTTCCATCAAAATGAATATTTTTTCCATGAAGCAAATCCAAACGCGCGCTAACACACAAGCCTGGAGTAGATGATGCTAATCGCCTGAATCTACTACTACCTCTTTAACTTTTTACTAGTAGAATGCCCGTGCGTTGCTACGGGCTATAATGTATATAAATGAATCAAATAAATGATTAAGATCACCTTTATGGTCGAAGCTCATTTCTTCCTCGTACGTCCGG
The DNA here is from genome assembly GCF_002162155.2 of Triticum dicoccoides. Classification (NCBI taxonomy): domain Eukaryota; kingdom Viridiplantae; phylum Streptophyta; class Magnoliopsida; order Poales; family Poaceae; genus Triticum; species Triticum dicoccoides. Next base: position 32,501,404 of record NC_041382.1, read on the forward strand.
GCATGTTTGGACTTCAAACGGGCGCCCAACGGTCTCAAAACTCAACCGATTGGACAGTCCGGGCTAAACCCGGGCATGGGCAGCCCGGCCCGACGACCCGGCCCGAAAAACCCGGGCCGGGCCAGGTCGGGCTTGACATTCAGGCCAGGCTCGGGCTTTGTTTTGCAGCCCGAAAGATAATTCGGGCCGGGCTCGAGCTTCAATTTTTCTGTATTTCAGGCCGGGCTTTCGGGCTTTGGGCCGGGCTTGCACGTGCGCGTACTAAAAAACAGCATTCGGGCCGGGCTTTCGAGCTTCGGGCTTGATTTTGGGTCGGGCTTGGGCTTGAAAACAGGGAGTATTTCAGGCTTCGAGCTGGGCTCGGGCTTGAGAAATGAAGGTCGGGCTTTTACAAGCCCGGCCCGAAACCCGGCCCGGCCCGACGTTTGCCCGGGTTTAGTACAGGCTGCCCCAAATCCATCTCATATATGGGGAGCAATGTCGTTGTCCGAACTATCCGCCATGTTATTTCCAACACGCGGTCTCAACACAACACAAAACCCCACACCATGAGGCACCCTTCCCTCATGTCGGACCCTCTCTCCTTCCAGCTCAGTTTCCCACCATAGCCTAATATTTCTCGCTGGAGCCCTCTACTTTATAACCGGATGAGACTCACCTCACTTTCGTCCTGGCGCCCTCTTCCCTTCATACCATACTTCCCCACGGACCACCAAGGAGGAGTGCCCCCACCAACCGCTTGCTCTCCGTCATGATCCCCTCCTCCCGTGTTCGTGCCGCCACGACCATCAAGGCGGAGGAGGCGTGCGCCGCCCATGACGACCCCAAGCCAAGAAGGCAAATTCGATGTCTCATGAGGCATTGCCATGTTGTAACATACAGTTGAATGTCATGCATTACCACAAAACAAAAATATGATGGCTGTTGTTGGGGATGCAACTAATACGCCACCGCGTCTGTTATTAACTATTAAAACAACAAACTAATGCATTTACCCTTCTATCCTAAAAAATATATTGTATGACCTGATCAAAAAAATATGACTGCCTTATCCAATTTGCCACTTTTTCTTAAGTAGGGAAAATATTCCGCTCACATTCGTAACTGAACAAATCAACCACAGCCTCCAACCCGCTCACTCTCAACTCTCACTCCTATCACAAAATCCACTAAAAAGAGATGTGAAGTATTTTTAAATCCCTGCCAAAAGAATATATATTACCAATAGTCCAGTACCGACCTTGTGAATTTGGTTTGTTATTCAAGTCATGGCCGCAACAACACTTTTTCTATTCTCTGTTCATTATGGAAATCAGCGTAAGTTGTGTTATCATCAGAAAAAGATCAGATTTCAAAGTTATTTATCCAATTATCTTTCATATTCGTATTGACATTGTGCAGTTTCCTTGCAAATGTGTATCTTTGGATGGCCTTTAACTAAGTACATTCATATATAATGCTCTAGCACCACGTTGGAAGTTATAGCAATGCTTCATAATTTGATATTGGCTTATGGCAAAGTATTACATCGCCAAATTATAACGACAATAATTTTATGAACCGAATTAGCAACATCAGTTTTAACAGCAGAGTAAAAACTTGTTATTAGCAAGTTTCAAATGAAAGAATAGTCAGGGTAGACATCAAGCGATGAACAAGCATAATATTTGTTCGTTTCCACTTGAAATTTGTCATATCAAGTGTCTTGCCTGCATTGATAAGACTTTTGGACTTCCTTCAGTACAAACATCAATACTCTGCATAAAGTAGCATCAGTGATAAATGATAATCAACATTTAAAAGTTCCATAAAGGGACATGATGAAAGCTCACAAAACACTAACCTGATAGCAATTGTATCTGATGACAATATTATTGTGAGTGAAAAGAAAAAATATTAGTTATCGTTGTTTCTGTCTGCCTCCCCAACAAATGAAACCTGAGGAGTCATATTGAGTAAGAAGTTCGGCATTGACTGGGTACTGTTTGGATTGAAACCCAATTATAGGAGTCATGCCAAAAAAAACTGGTCGCTGCTTTCATTCTGCGTCCACGGACAGGCGAAACAGGGGCAGGGGAATCGTTCGCCAAAATATCTGCACGCACCATCTCTGGCGAGGTGGGCCTGGGTATAAACTAAATGGCCCCTCAGCTTTCCTGTTTAGATTTCTAAACTGGACCAATTGTTAACATACATTTGGATCATTATCATGCTCTTCACCATCGTCTTCTTGAGCACGAGATCTGATATATGGATTGAGGTAAAATATTTAATCGTCTTGCTGGGGCTGAAGGCGAGCGGCAAGAAGTGGGGGTTGAACTGTGGCTTGGAAGAGCACTATGTATAATTTGCATTTGATTCAATTGGAAATTTCATGGCTGTGGGTGAGAGTTTCCTCGTGTGATGTGACCCTTAAGAAAACATATAATTTCTTGGTGCTCCTAGAGAATCATAGGACATAATCAATGTATTAGTTAGCATAAGAGAAGAATCACTGCATCACAAATGTATCTACAGAGTACAGACTGACCTTGTGCCTCTCATTGATAAGGAGCTTGCAAGAAGACACAATTGAAACTGGTGCCCCCCATGACAATAACGTTCTTGAAGTTTGCAGCTGCTGCCGTGACATTCATCCTATTCTGTGAAAGAGAAAATTGGCAACGATGTTTAGGTTTGCCATCGCTGCATTCATGCTTCTCTTTCATAGAAAGAAAACAACAAAACAATTCCAAATCTCCGAATATCTGCTATTGTGGTGTTGTGCATGAAATTATTAGCCATCCCACTGTGACCAGGGAGAGATATATACAGTACCTGGTGAGTTTATCAAGAAGGAATAGTAAAGTAAGTGAAACAAAACAAACTGAAAGGTTTCTTAAAGTTGAACAGGAAATAATGGACAAAGAAGCTTGAAGCCTTTTGAGCCGACTAAAATTAATTGAATATTTACCATTAGAAGTTGAAGGCAGATCTGAAATTTAGTGGGTAGTGGCAAGGAGAACAACTAATGATAAACTAAATCATATACATCACATCACGTTCAGCAATGTATCCTCACTATTGAGATTTTTATACTACAAAAGTTTCCGAAATTGTTAAACATAGGATACAAACTAACAGATATGCTCCTGTACACGACACACCCTCCCTTAAAAAAATCTATAACCGGGTCCTCCTTGTCCTATGGGTTGACTCCTATGTACTAATTGCTTCAGAATGCAATTACATGACATGGGGTGGGATACCACGTACTATACCTTGTGGGGATATGTGAAAGCAGTCAAGAGTACCACAGAGGTGGCGCCGAGCGAATCAGCGGTAGAACGGGATGAACGATCAATTATTCAATTCAGAGATTGCCGCCTCGTTCGTCAGGACACACTGTGAATCTGGAGCACAGGCAGGGGTTGCGGCCTCCAGGCGATTCGGGCCATGACGTGTTGACGACAGGGGGTTGCGTCCTCCAAGGTATACCTTATATTAGCCTCGCCGTGTATGCTTCTTCACCACCGCGGACACTGCCGTTAGTTGGTGCACGACGCAGCAGTCAAGGTGATCGCCAGGGCGGCCTGGCTCCTTCGAATTCCTCTACCAGCCAGCGTCGCTCTGCTCCTGAGCCTCCCCTCCATGACCGCAATGCCAGTTCATTGCCCCCAGGCGCCATGAACGGTCGCAGCGTAGGCTCGCCGGATTGGTGGTGGTGGCCTAGAACATCTAGGGCTACTCCATGCGATGGATCTCTGCGGTTTGACGGGCGAGTCGCTAGCATGGTGAACATCTAGGGCTACTCCATACTGAATGGCAGAGCAAACAAATTGAAGCAAGCATGCCTGAACCAAACAGAGGTGGACTCCATCGATCAACCAGACAATTATCGCAATGATCGGATGGATTGACTGGAGAGATGGATGTATGGACGCAAGATGTACCTCGAGCATGCGCCAGATGGAGGGGTCGACGACTCGACGGCCTTGACGGCGCCGTTGTTCCACTCGGAGCGGCGCTCCTCGGTGTCGAGGAACTTCATGCGCACCTGCACGCCGGGTGCCCAGGCGCCGATCAGCGCGTCCTCCACCTCCTGCTTGGGCACGACGAACTCCCCGGCGCCCTGGCGCGGGTAGTAGGTGACGGTGAAGAGCGTGCCCTCTGCCGCGAGCCGCACGGCCTCGTCCACCTCCTCGGGCGGGACCCGCGCGCGCGTTGCGTGGCCGGCGCTCGGCGCCCTCGGACGCCTGCTGGGAGACGGCGGGGTACCTGGGCGCGCCCGGCGAGCAGCTCCCCGTCGGCGCGGCGCATGAAGACGACGGCGTCCCCGGCCATGAGCAGCTTGGCGTTGACTAAAATGGCATGATTTGAAACAAAGGCGCTGGGTGTTTCCTTACTTTGACGGTGGTTCGAGGGGATCGTGCGAGGGGATGAAAGAACTTACATTTGGTGGGAGGGGGCATCGATGGGGCACCAATGAGGTACATAGGAAAGGTAAGAATCGATGCGTTAGGAAAGTTAGGATTTTGAATTGATTTTCATGAAAATAGGGTTTTAATGTTTGTAATGTGATTTCTGTACCTGCCCGTTTGTGACGGTGTCTGGTTAGGAAAGTTTGTAAATGTTAAGAAAGTTTTTATTGGGAAAGTTTGTAAATGTTAAGAAAGTTTTTATTGGAAGGGTGAAAAAAATCAACGTGAGGATATGATGATGGAAGGAGAGACCAAATTAAACCAAACAAAAATAAACCAGACGAAAATAAACCGGACGAAAATAAACCGTGGACGCAATCCTACCAACTCAGTCATTAGGAGTAGAGATAAGGCATTTTTGGAGTCTATAACAGTATTAAACTAGCCAAGCCCGCGCGACGGCACGCCGCGCCAATTGATACGTCATGTGAGAAATTTTGTGTACGGCGATATTAAATTTTATATTTTAGTTATTTTATTAATTATTCAGTTCTTGCTTGTTCACTATATTTTTTATTTTATTCTGCGTATATGTACAAAAATCATGTTGGTCCGGATGTTTGAATCTTTCAAAAAGAAAGGTTCTATTAAATGAAAAGAGACGGTACATTGTGTATAAATTGAATACATGTTGATATTGCATTATAATTTTTGATTCTTTGGTAATACACAATGTCCTTGTTTGACCGCCTGCTGAATTGTGCCGGTGATAAGATGATATAGAGCTAAGTTGATACTTTGTGTTGAAATTATATAGCGCATGGTAAAAACAAGACTCATGTATTATTTCTTTGATTGTTTGATTGGTTGCTAGTTTGGACATCATTTCTTTGCATGGGTGCATGAAAGTTGTTGACGTGTAATTGGGTTGATCAGTTATATGGAAGCATTGTTTTGTGTTTTAGTTTTTCTTTAACTCCAATGTATTAGTATTTATTTATCTTTTGAAATAAAAACTCAAAAAGCACAAACCGGGACGGAGGTAGTACTACCGCCTGTTACTAATCAACATATTCTCCATGAAGTGCAAACAATTTGTAGTAGTTATTATTTTTATGTTTCTATATTAAACTCATGGGTATCCAATGATCAAAATTAACCCAAAAACATGATGTCAAGCTCAATAAACATGGCGAGTTGTATACCTTTGAAAACATAATTGTTGAAGTCAGGACATTCTGGTCGGTTCTACTCGTGAGTTATCTCATGTTAGCATATGTGCAGTCAAGTTTAGACAACTCCTTTTTCAAAGATTTACATCGAAGCTTTGCTTGGTTCTTCCATTTTGTCCTGCACTCTTGCATACTCTAAAGAATCTGAATAGCGCAAACGGTACTTTGGCCCCTTCGTTTTTAAATATTTATCTTTCTAGAGATTTTAACAAGTGACTATATACAGAGCAAAATGAGTGAATCTATATTTTAAAATATGTCTATATACATCCTTATGCGGTAGTCCATTTGAAATCTCTAAAAAGACAAATATTTAGAAACAGAGGGAGTAATTACTTAGAAGTACTCTGCTAAAGCGATTCGACAAGTGAATAGAAAAGGGATACTGCTGATCTTAAACATGTCTCAAGAAGCAAACGCTTCAAACCTAAAGAAGAATCAATGAGAAGTATGTCCGGACATACAGCAAGCCCTAAGGTGAACCGAAGTACTGGGAAGCCAAACACCGCAGGCTTCAGAAATTAACTTGTAAACATATTTAAGTGGAAGGCGCCAACATGACATATTTCAATGAAGCACCAGTTTCATAGTGCGTGGTTTCTCAAAGTGTCAATCAAATAGTGCTCTTTCCCTTCAGGCCTGTTGCCCGCCACCCTTCGTCTGATGCACGTGCCCTCCATGCTTCTCCTGGCGGCGCCACCTCTGACCCCGACTTGTCGGCTGTCTTTCCCCCTCCTGGATCTGCACGTGACCCTCTTGTCGTCTCTGACGACGACTCGGGCCTGCATACAGTCACCTCGGACTCCCTGGACGCGGTGCATGCACCCTTGGTGGCGGTCCTGGCTCCACCTGTCATCTGCCCACTGCCCAGGGTGGCGGCCGTCGACCCACTTGCCCCTCCTGCTGACGCGGGGGCCGGCGTGGTGGTGGGCCCCGTGCTCCCCTCCGGCACGTCGGCCTTCTCCATCGTCGCCCCGGCTGATCCAGCTCTCCCAGCGCCGCCCACCTTCACATTCTCCGCCGGAGAATCTTCAAGTGCCAACGGTAACTCTTCCCCCCCCCTCCATCTTCAATTCCTTCAACCCCTCCTCCTGCGTCAAACTCTAACTCTGAACCTGCTACGGCAAACACAACGCTCCCTCTACAGGATCTAGACACCCATGAGTGCACTGCTCGCAAGGAGCGCCACAGGTCCGCTCGTGATCGTTTTGTCTCCAAGGACAAGCTTCGCCGGAGCGCATGTCTTGCTGCCAAGGAAACCAAGTATTCCCCCATGCTCGCAAGGGCTGTCAAGGCCAAGGCGGCTCGCCTTTCCGCCGCCGACGTGGACACGGCCATTGGATGTGCTATCCAGGACGCACGCCTTGATGCTCCTCTGTGGTGCGGACGACGGCCACCTTGACACCATCCTCTCTTCCGAGGAGGCCGCCTCTGGTGACGACACCGCGCCATGATCGCTGCCCCAGCCATGCACGGCCCATGGACGCCTAGGGCCCACTGCTCGTTTGCGTCCGTCTCTGTCACTTGTCTCGGGTGTTATGTCGCGTTGCTTTTTTGGACTCTGTGCGTGCTGCCTTTCTTTTGGTTATCTGTGGTCTCGTCTGACGTAGTAGGTCCCATGTTTGGCTGCAGATTTGAGGATCCCGGAGACTCGATCATCCTGCTATGATGGTGAGTCTATGCCTTGGAAGATGGACGACAAGCCCACATCATCAACAACTCCGTCATCACCACCTCCGAGGAAGGAGACATAAACACATGGGTATGGACACTCCCCTTGGCAACTGCCAAGCTTGGGGGAGTGCCCCGGTATCGTATACCATCACACTTTTATCTTTACTGTTTTCTCAGTTCGATCCTTTTGGTAATATCTTGATCTAGTAGAATAAAGTTTTAGTATGATCTAATTTTGAGTTTTTCTTTATGATCCTTCTATGTAATCGAGTCCGTGAGTTATATATAATAAAGATTAGTGTGGAGTCAAGGGCTTGATTATCTTATTATGGTCTTGAGGGAATAAAATAAAAGAGAAAGAATAAAAAGAAATAAAGAAATCATATAGATCTTATGGAGAGTAATGACTTCACATATACAGAGTATGATGAATAAAAGTTGTTGAGAGTTGACAAACATAGTTTTGGTCATTGTTGCAATTAATAGGAAGTAATAAAGAAAGAGAGGTTTTCACATATAAATATACTATCTTGGTCATCTTTTATGATTGTGAGCACTCATTAAAATATGACATGCTAAAGAGTTGATGTTGGACAAGGAAGACAATGTAATGGGTTATGTTTTCTTACATCTGAAATAAATTATATTGTCATGGATCATCCAACATGTTGAGCTTGCCTTTCCCTCTCATGCTAGCCAAATTCTTTGAACCAAGTAGAGATACTACTTGTGCTTCCAAATATCCTTAAACCTAGTTTTTCCATGAGAGTCCACCATATCTACCTATGGATTGAGTAAGATCCTTCAGGTAAGTTGTCATTGTTGCAAGCAATAAAAATTGCTCTCTAAATATGTATGATTTATTAGTGTGGAGAAAATAAGCTTTATACGATCTTGTGATGTGGAAGAAATAAAATCGACGGACTGCATAATAAAGGTCCATATCATAAGTGGCAATATAAAGTGACGTTCTTTTGCATTAAGACTTCGTGCATCCAACCATAAAAGCACATGACAACCTCTGCTTCCCTCTGCGAAGAGCCTATCTTTTATTCTTGTCCATTACTTCATGCAAGAGTCACGGTGATCTTCACCTTTCCTTTTACATTTTATCCTTTGGCAAGCACAATGTGTTGAAAAGATCCTGACATATATAGCTAATTGGATGTGAGTTTTCATGAACTATTATTGTTGACATTACCCTTGAGGTAAAAGGTTGGGAGGCAAAACTATAAGCCCCTATCTTTCTCTGTGTCCGATTAAAACTTCATAACCATAAATACCGCGTGAGGGTGTTAGCAATTGTGAAAGACTAAATGATGGTTGAGTATGTGGACTTTCTGAAAAGCTCTTATATTGACGCTTTCCTATGTTATGATAAATTGCAGATGCTTCAATGACTGAGATTATAGTTTGTTGGTTCACAATGAAGTTTCTGATTCATACTTGAAATTGTGATTGAATTGTTACTTTAGCATAAGAAATCATATGACAATATATATATTTATGTTGCTGTTATAAGAATGATGATGATGCCCTCATGTCCGTATTTTATTTTATCGACACCTCTATCTCTAAACATGTGGACATATCTTTCGATATCGGCATTCGCTTGAGGACAAGCGGGGTCTAAGCTTGGGGGAGTTGAAACGTCCATTTTGCATCATGCTTTTATATCGATATTTATTGCATTATGGGCTTTATTACACATTATGTCACAATACTTATGCCTATTCTCTATTATTTTACAAGGTTTACATGAAGAGGGAGAATGCCGGCAGCTGGAATTCTGGGCTAGAAAAGGAGCAAATATTAGAGACCTATTCTGCACAACTCCAAAAGTCCTGAAACTTCACGGGAGCAAGTTTCATAATATATAAAAAATATTGGGCGAAAGAAGTATCAGAGGGGGCCCACCCACCATCCACGAGGGTGGGGGCGCGCCCTACCCCCTGGGCGCGCCCCCTGCCCCTTGGGCCCCCTAGCAGCCCTCTGATACCCATCTTTGGCTATATGTAGTCTTTCGTCCAGGAAAAAAATCGTAAGCTAGCTCACGGGATGAAACTCCGCTGACACGAGGCGGAACCTTGGCAAAACCAATCTAGGGCTCCGGCGGAGCTGTTCTGCCGGGGAAACTTCTCTCCGGGAGGGGGAAATCATCACCAATGTCATCACCATCGATCCTCTCATCGGGAGGGGGTCAATCTCCATCAACATCTTCACCAGCACAATCTCATCTCAAACCCTAGTTCTTCTCTTGTATCCAATCTTTGTCCCAAAGCCTCAGATTGGTACCTGTGGGTTGCTAGTAGTGTTGATTACTCCTTGTAGTTGACGCTAATTGGTTTATTCGGTGGAAGATCATATGTTCAGATCCTTTATGCATATTAATATCCCTCTGATTATGAACATGAATATGATTCGTGAGTAGTTACGTTTGTTCCTGAGGACATGGGAGAAGTCTTGCTATAAGTAGTCATGTGAATTTGGTATTCGTTCGATATTTTGATGAGATGTATATTGTCTCTCCTCTAATGGTGTCATGTGAACGTCGACTACATGACACTTCACCATTGTTTGGGCCTAGAGGAAGGCATTGATACGTAATAAGTAGATGATGGGTTGCTAGAGTGACAGAAGCTTAAACCCTAGTTTATGAGTTGCTTCGTAAGGGGCTGATTTGGATCCATTATGTTTCATGCTATGGTTAGGTTTACCTTAATACTTCTTTTGTAGTTGCGGATGCTTGCAATAGGGGTTAATCATAAGTGGGATGCTTGTCCAAGTGTCCTTGGTAGCGCTTTCCTTTATATAAGAGTTTGTCCAGGCTTGTACTTTGCTACAAAAAGGATTGGGCCATCTTGCTACACCTTATTTACTTTTATTACTTGTTACCCGTTACAAATTAGCTTATCACAAAACTATCTGTTACCGATAATTTCAGTGCTTGCAGAGAATACCTTACTGAAAACTGCTTATCATTTCCTTCTGCTCCTCGTTGGGTTCGACACTCTTACTTATCGAAAGGACTACGATAGTGTTGGAAATATGCCCTAGAGGCAATAATAATTGTCTTTATTCATGCTATAATTGTGTTATCCGAAAATCATAATACATGTGTGAATAACAGACACCAACATGTCCCTAGTAAGCCTCTAGTTGACTAGCTAATTGATCAACAGATAGTCATGGTTTCCTGACTATGGACATTGGATGTCATTGATAACGAGATCACATCATTAGGAGAATGATGTGATGGACAAGACCCAATCCTAAACATAGCATAAGATCGTGTAGTTCGTTTGCTAGAGTTTTCCAATGTCAAGTATCCTTTCCTTAGACCATGAGATCGTGTAACTCCCGGATACCGTAGGAGTGCTTTGGGTGTGCCAAACGTCACAACGTAACTGGGTGACTATAAAGGTATACTACGGGTATCTCCGAAAGTGTCTGTTGGGTTCACATGGATCAAGACTGGGATTTGTCACTCCGTATGACGGAGAGGTATCACTGGGCCCACTCGGTAATGCATCATCATAATGAGCTCAAAGTGACCAAGTGTTTGGTCACGGGATCATGCATTACGGTACGAGTAAAGTGACTTGCCGGTAACGAGATTGAACGACGTATTGGGATACCGACGATCGAATCTCGGGCAAGTAACATATCGATTGACAAAGGGAATTGCATACGGGGTTGCTTGAATCCTCGACATCGTGGTTCATCCGATGAGATCATCGTGGAGCATGTGGGAGCCAACATGGGTATCCAGATCTCGCTGTTGGTTATTGACCGGAGAGTCATCTCGGTCATGTCTGCATCTCTCCCGAACCCGTAGGGTCTACACACTTAAGGTTCGGTGACGCTAGGATTGTAGGTATATGTATATGCAGTAACCAGAATGTTGTTCGGAGTCCCGGATGAGATCCCGGACATCACGAGGAGTTCCGGAATGGTCCGGAGGTAAAGAATTATATATAGGAAGTACTATTTCGGCCATCGGGACAAGTTTCGGGGTTATCGGTATTGTACCGGGACCACCGGAAGGGTCCCGGGGGTCCACCGGGTGGGGCCAGCCATCCCGGGGGCCCACATGGGCTGTAGGGGGTGCGCCTTGGCCTACATGGGCCAAGGGCACCAGCCTGAAGAGGCCCATGCGCCTAGGGTTACAAGGGGAAAGAGTCCTAGGAGGGGAAGGCACCTCCTAGGTGCCTTGGGGGGGAGGGAAACCTCCCTTGGCCGCCGCCCCACCCTAGGAGATTGGATCTCCTAGGGCCGGCGCCCCCCCCCTTGGCCCTCCTATATATAGTGGGGAAGGAGGGCTTTTCTCCCACGCCTTTGGTTGCCTCCTTCTCCCTCTCCAACACCTTCTCCTCCTCCATAGCGCTTGGCGAAACCCTGACGGAGTACTGCAGCTCCATCACCACCACGCCGTCGTGCTGCTGCTGGAGCCATCTTCCTCAACCTCTCCTTCCTTCTTGCTGGATCAAGAAGAAGGAGACGTTACGCTGACCGTACGTGTGTTGAACGCGGAGGTGCCGTCCGTTCGGTGCTAGGATCTTCGGTGATTCGAATCACGTCGAGTACGACTACCTCATCCCCGTTCTGTGAACGCTTCCGCTCGCGATCTACAAGGTACGTAGATGCATCTAATCACTCGTTGCTAGATGAACTCCTAGATGGATCTTGGTGAAACCGTAGGAAAATTTTTGTTTTCTGCTACGTTCCCCAACAGTGGCATCATGAGCTAGGTCTATGCGTAGTTCTTCTTGTGCGAGTAGAACACAATTTGTTGTGGGCGTAGATGTTGTCAACTTTCTTGCCGTTACTAGTCTTATCTTGCTTCAACGGTATTGTGGGATGAAGCGGCCCGTACCAACCTTACACGTACGCTTACGTGAGACCGGTTCCACCGACTAACATGCACTAGTTGCATAAGGTAGCTGGCGGGTGTCTGTCTCTCCTACTTTAGTTGGAGCGGATTCGATGAAAAGGGTCCTTATGAAGGGTAAATAGAAGTTGACAAATCACGTTGTGGCTTTCACGTAGGTAAGAAAACATTCTTGCTAGAACCCTACTTCAGCCACGTAAAACTTGCAACAACAATTAGTTTTTGCAGCAAGTGCTTTGTGATATGATATGGCCAAAGTTGTGATGAATGATGAACGATGTATATGTGATGTATGAGTTGTTCATGCTATTGTAATAGGAATCACGACTTGCATGTCGATGAGTATGACAACCGGCAGGAGCCATTGGAGTTGTCCTTATTTTTATATGACCTGCGTGTCATTAAGAAATGCCATGTAAATTACTTTACTTTATTGCTAAACGCATTAGCCATAGTAGTAGAAGTAATAGTTGGCGAGCAACTTCATGGAGACACAATGATGGAGATCATGATGATGGAGATCATGGTGTCATGCCGGTGACAAGATGATCATGGAGCCCCAAGATGGAGATCAAAGGAGCTATGTGATATTGGCCATATCATGTCACTATTATTATTTGATTGCATGTGATGTTTATCATGTTTTGCATCTTGTTTGCTTAGAACGACGGTAGTAAATAAGATGATCCCTCATAATAATTTCAAGAAAGTGTTCCCCCTAACTGTGCACCGTTGTGACAGTTTGTTGTTTCAATGCACCACATGATGATCGGGTGTTTGATTCAAAACGTTCACATACAACGGGTGTAAGACAGATTTACACATGCAAACACTTAGGTTGACTTGACGAGCCTAGCATGTGTATAGACATGGCCTCGGAACACAGAAGACCGAAAGATCGAGCATGAGTCGTATAGAAGATACGATCAACATGAAGATGTTCACCGACGTTGACTAGTCCGTCTCACGTGATGATCGGACATGGCCTAGTTGACTCGGATCATGTTATACTTAGATGACTAGAAGAGGGATGTCTATCTAAGTGGGAGTTCATTGAATAATTTGATTAGATGAACTTAATTATCATGAACTTAGTCTAAAGTCTTTACAATATGTCTTGTATATCAAATGGCCAACGTAGTCCTCAACTTCAACGCGTTCCTAGAGAAAACCAAGCTGAAAGATGATGGCAGCAACTATATGGACTGGGTCCGGAACCTGAGGATCATCCTCATAGCTGCCAAGAAAGATTATGTCCTACAAGCACCGCTAGGTGATCCACCCGTCCCATAGAACCAAGACATTATGAACGCTTGGCAGACACGTGCTGATGACTACTCCCTCGTTCAGTGTGGCATGCTTTACAGCTTAGAGCCGGGACTCCAAAAGCGTTTTGAGAGACATGGAGCATATGAGATGTTCGAAGAGCTGAAAATGGTTTTTCAAGCTCATGCCCGGGTCGAGAGATATGAAGTCTCCGACAAATTCTTTAGCTGTAAGATGGAGGAAAATAGTTCTGTCAGTGAGCACATACTCACTATGTCTGGGTTACATAACCGCTTGACTCAGCTGGGAGTTAATCTCCTGGATGATGCGGTCATTGACAGAATCCTCCAGTCGCTTCCACCAAGCTACAAGAGCTTTGTGATGAACTTCAATATGCAGGGGATGGAAAAGACCATTCCTGAAGTATTTGCTATGCTGAAATCAGCAGAGGTAGAAGTCAAGAAGGAACATCAAGTGTTGATGGTGAATAAAACCACTAAGTTCAAGAAGGGCAAGGGTAAAAAGAACTTCAAGAAGGACGGCAAAGGAGTTGCCGCGCCCGGCAAGCAAGCTGCTGGGAAGAAGCCAAAGAATGGACCCAAGCCCGAGACTGAGTGCTTTTATTGCAAGGGAAGTGGTCACTGGAAGCGGAACTGCCCCAAATACTTAGCGGACAAGAAGGCCGGCAAAACAAAAGGTATATATGATATACATATAATTGATGTGTACCTTACTAGTACCCGTAGTAGCTCCTGGGTATTTGATACCGGTGTAGTTGCTCACATTTGTAACTCAAAGCAGGGGCTGCGGAATAAACGGAGACTGGCAAAGGACAAGGTGACGATGCGCGTCGGGAATGGTTCCAAGGTCAATGTGATCGCCGTCGGCACGCTACCTCTATATTTACCTTCGGGATTAGTTTTAAACCTTAATAATTGTTATTTAGTGCCAGCTTTGAGCATGAACATTGTATCGGGATCTCGTTTAATTCGAGATGGCTACTCATTTAAATCCGAGAATAATGGTTGTTCTATTTATATGAGAGATATGTTTTATGGTCATGCTCCTATGGTGAAAGGTTTATTCTTATTGAATCTCGAGCGTAATGCTACACATATTCATAGTGTGAGTACCAAAAGATGTAAAGTTGATAATGATAGTCCCACATACTTGTGGAATTGCCGCCTTGGTCACATAGGTGTCAAACGCATGAAGAAGCTCCATGCAGATGGACTTTTAGAGTCTCTTGATTACGAATCATTTGACACGTGCGAACCATGCCTCATGGGTAAGATGACCAAGACTCCGTTCTCAGGAACAATGGAGCGAGCAACCAACTTATTGGAAATCATACATACGGATGTGTGCGGTCCAATGAGTGTTGAGGCTCGCAGTGGCTAGCGTTATGTTCTCACCCTCACTGATGACTTGAGTAGATATGGGTATGTCTACTTAATGAAACACAAGTCTGAAACCTTCGAAAAGTTCAAGGAATTTCAGAGTGAGGTTGAGAATCAACGTGACAGGAAAATCAAGTTTCTACGATAAGATCGTGGAGGAGAATACTTGAGTCACGAATTTGGCACACACTTAAGAAAATGTGGAATAGTTTCACAACTCACGCCGCCTGAAACACCTCAGCGTAATGGTGTGTCCGAACGTCGTAATCGCACTCTATTAGATATGGTACAATCTATGATGTCTCTTACCGATTTACCGCTATCTTTTTGGGGCTATGCTTTAGAGACTGCCGCATTCACTTTAAATAGGGCTCCGTCGAAATCCGTTGAGACGACACCGTTTGAATTATGGTTTGGGAAGAAACCTAAGCTGTCGTTTCTGAAAGTTTGGGGATGCGATGCTTATGTCAAGAAACTTCAACCTGAAAAGCTCGAACCCAAGTCGGAAAAATGCATCTTCATAGGATACCCTAAAGAAACTGTTGGGTATACCTTCTACCTCAGATCCGAAGGCAAGATCTTTGTTGCCAAGAATGGATTCTTTCTAGAGAAAGAGTTTCTCTCGAAAGAAGTAAGTGGGAGGAAAGTAGAACTTGATGAAGTGTTACCTCTTGAACCGGAAAAAGGCACAACTCAAGAAAATGTTCCTGAGGTGTCTGCACCAACTAGAGAGGAAGTTATTGATGATGATCAAGATACTTCTGATCAAGCTCCTAGTGAAATTCGAAGGTCCACAAGGACACGTTCCGCACCAGAGTGGTACGGCAACCCTGTCTTGGAAATCATGTTGTTAGACAATGGTGAACCTTCGAACTATGAAGAAGCTATGGCGGGCCCGGATTCCGACAAATGGCTAGAAGCCATGAACTCCGAGATAGGATCCATGTATAAAAAACGAAGTATGGACTTTAACTGACTTGCCCGTTGAACGACGAGCCATAGAAAATAAATGGATCTTTAAGAAGAAGACAGACGCGGATGGTAATGTGACCATCTATAAAGCTAGGCTTGTCGCTAAGGGTTATCGACAAGTTCAAGGGGTTGACTACGATGAGACTTTCTCACCGGTAGCGAAGCTAAAGTCCGTCCGAATCATGTTAGCAATTGCCGCATTCTACGATTATGAAATATGGCAAATGGACGTCAAAACGGCATTCCTTAATGGTTTCCTTAAGGAAGAATTGTATATGATGCAGCCGGAAGGTTTTGTCGATCCTAAGAATGCTAACAAGGTGTGCAAGCTCCAACACTCAATTTATGGGCTGGTGCAAGCATCTCGGAGTTGGAACATTCGCTTTGATGATATGATCAAAGCGTTTGGGTTTACGCAGACTTATGGAGAAGCCTGCGTTTACAAGAAAGTGAGTGGGAGTTTTGTAGCATTTCTCATACTATATGTAGATGACATACTTTTGATGGGAAACGATATAGAACTCTTGGACAGCATCAAGGCCTACTTGAATAAGAGTTTTTCAATGAAGGACCATGGAGAAGCTGCTTATATATTAGGCATCAAGATCTATAGAGATAGATCAAGACGCCTCATAGGTCTTTCACAAAGCAAATACCTTGATAAGATATTGAAGAAGTTCAATATGGATCAGTCTAAGAAGGGGTTCTTGCCTGTGTTGCAAGGTGTAAAATTGAGCTCAGCTCAATGTCCGACCACGGCAGAAGATATAGAAGAGATGAGCGTCATCCCCTATGCCTCAGCCATAGGTTCTATTATGTATGCCATGCTGTGTACCAGACCTGATGTAAATCTTGCCGTAAGTTTGGTAGGAAGGTACCAAAGTAATCCCGGCAAGGAACACTGGACAGCGGTCAAGAATATCCTGAAGTACCTGAAAAGGACTAAGGAAATGTTTCTCGTTTATGGAGGTGACGAAGAGCTCGTCGTAAAGGGTTACGTCGACACTAGCTTCGACACAGATCTGGATGACTCTAAGTCACAGACCGGATACGTGTATATTTTGAATGGTGGGGCAGTAAGCTGGTGTAGTTGCAAGCAGAGCGTCGTGGCGAGATCTACATGTGAAGCGGAGTACATGGCAGCCTCGGAGGCAGCGCATGAAGCAATTTGGGTGAAGGAGTTCATCACCGACCTAGGAGTCATACCCAATGCGTCGGGGCCAATCAAACTCTTTTGTGATAACACTGGAGCTATTGCACTTGCCAAGGAGCCCAGGTTTCACAAGAAGACAAGGCACATCAAGCGTCGCTTCAACTCCATTCGTGAAAATGTTCAAGATGGAGACATAGAGATTTGTAAAGTACATACGGACCTAAATGTAGCAGATCCGTTGACTAAACCTCTCCCTAGGGCAAAACATGATCAACACCAGAATTCCATGGGTGTTCGATTCATCACAATGTAACTAGATTATTGACTCTAGTGCAAGTGGGAGACTATTGGAAATCTGACCTAGAGGCAATAATAAAAGCATTATTATTATATTTCCTTGTTCATGATAATTGTCTTTATTCATGCTATAATTGTGTTATCTGGAAATCGTAATACATGTGTGAATAACAGACACCAACATGTCCCTAGTAAGCCTCTAGTTGACTAGCTCGTTGATCAACAGATAGTCATGGTTTCCTGACTATGGACATTGGATGTCATTGATAACGAGATCACATCATTAGGAGAATGATGTGATGGACAAGACCCAATCCTAAACATAGCATAAGATCGTGTAGTTCGTTTGCTAGAGTTTTCCAATGTCAAGTATCCTTTCCTTAGACCATGAGATCGTGTAACTCCCGGATACCGTAGGAGTGCTTTGGGTGTGCCAAACGTCACAACGTAACTGGGTGACTATAAAGGTATACTACGGGTATCTCCGAAAGTGTCTGTTGGGTTGACATGGATCAAGACTGGGATTTGTCACTCCGTATGACGGAGAGGTATCACTGGGCCCACTCGGTAATGCATCATCATAATGAGCTCAAAGTGACCAAGTGTCTGGTCACGGGATCATGCATTACGGTACGAGTAAAGTGACTTGCTGGTAACGAGATTGAACGAGGTATTGGGATACCGACGATCGAATCTCGGGCAAGTAACATATCGATTGACAAAGGGAATTGCATACGGGGTTGCTTGAATCCTCGACATCGTGGTTCATCCGATGAGATCATCGTGGAGCATGTGGGAGCCAACATGGGTATCCAGATCCCGCTGTTGGTTATTGACCGGAGAGTCGTCTCAGTCATGTCTGCATGTCTCCCGAACCCGTAGGGTCTACACACTTAAGGTTCGGTGACGCTAGGGTTGTAGGGATATGTATATGCAGTAACCCGAATGTTTTTCGGAGTCCCGGATGAGATCCCGGACATCACGAGGAGTTCCGGAATGGTCCGGAGGTAAAGAATTATATATAGAAAGTACTATTTCGGCCATCGAGACAAGTTTCGGGGTTATCGGTATTGTACCGGGACCACCAGAAGGGTCCCGGGGGTCCACCGGGTGGGGCCACCCATCCCGGGGGGCCACATGGGCTGTAGGGGGTGCGCCTTGGCCTACATGGGCCAAGGGCACCAGCCCCAAGAGGCCCATGCGCCTAGGGTTACAAGGGGAAAGAGTCATAGGAGGGGATTGGGGGGGGGGGAACCTCCCTTGGCCGCCGCCCCACCCTAGGAGATTGGATCTCCTAGGGCCGCCCCCCCTTGGCCCTCCTATATATAGTGGGGAAGGAGGGCTTTTCTCCCACGCCTTTGGTTGTCTCCTTCTCCCTCTCCAACACCTTCTCCTCCTCCATAGCGCTTGGCGAAACCCTGACGGAGTACTGCAGCTCCATCACCACCACGCCATCGTGCTGCTGCTGGAGCCATCTTCCTCAACCTCTCTTTCCTTCTTGCTGGGTCAAGAAGAAGGAGACGTTACGCTGACCGTACGTGTGTTGAACGCGGAGGTGCCGTCCGTTCGGTGCTAGGATCTTTGGTGATTCGAATCACGTCGAGTACGACTACCTCATCCCCGTTCTTTGAACGCTTCCGCTCGCGATCTACAAGGTACGTAGATGCATCTAATCACTCGTTGCTAGATGAACTCCTAGATGGATCTTGGTGAAACCGTAGGAAAATTTTTGTTTTCTGCTACGTTCCCCAATAGATAGATCCCCTATACTTGTGGGTCATCACTCCTCCTCATGGGCCTTAAAGCTCGCCTATTCCCAAGGAATCGCCAACAACACGGTTGGATTACCCACGCCCATATTGATGAGGATCCCATAATAAGGGGGACACGATCTCTGCTTTGACAAGACGTGCCAATGGAAACCATATCTCGAAACATGGATCGGGAGGCTAAAAACGGTTCGGAATAATGACCGGGCGGAGACGTGGCGTCTCACTACAAAAGATGTCAGTAGATGGGACTTTTGAAATATTATACTCTTTGCGGAGCTTGGTTTACAGAATCGGACACATTTTCTGTGTTCGAGGACTACTTTGGAGTATTCGGAGGAGGAACCCGCCTTGCAATGCTGAAGACAATCTGCACGCCGAGCACATCGTCATTGAAGCCTGGTTCAGGGGCTACTGAGGGAGTCCTGAATTAAGGGGTCCTCGGGCGTCCGGCCTATGTGACGTGGGCTGGACTGATGGGCCATGAAGATACAAGACAGAAGACTTCCTCCCGTGTCCGGATGGGACTCTCCTTTGCGTGGAAGGAAAGCTTGGCATTTGGATATGAAGATTCCTTCCTCTGTAAACCGACTTTGTACAACCCTAGGCCCCTCCGGTGTCTATATATATCGGAGGGTTTAATCTGTAGAGGAGATCACAATCATACATGCTAGACATATAGGGTTTAGCCATTACGATCTCGTGGTAGATCAACTCCTGTAATCCTCATATTCATCAAGATCAATCAAGCAGGAAGTAGGGTATTACCTCCATCAAGAGGGCCCGAACCTTGGTAAACATCGTGTCCCCCGTCTCCTGTTACCATCGACCTTAGAGCATGACAAGACTATATGATTTTGTAGGGATAGCTTTCTTTAGCGTTAATATTTTGAAAGACATGATTGTTTGTTGGGATGCCTGAGTATTGATGTCTTTATGTCAAATTATAGACTATTGCTTTGAATCACTTATGTCTTAATATTCATGTCATGATTAGATACATGATCAATTTTATTCTAGGTAGCATTCCACATCGAAAATTATCTTCTTTTTTTACAATTACCTGCTCGAGGACGAGTATGAATTAAGCTTGGGGATGCTGATACGTCTCCATCGTATCTATAATTTTTTATTGTTTCATGCCAATATTATACAAGTTTTACATACTTTTGGCAACTTTTTATATGATTTATTGGACTAACCAATTGATCCAGTGCCAAGTGCCAGTTCCTGTTTTCTGCATGTTTTTTGTATCGCATAGTATCCATATCAAACGAAGTCCAAATGCAATAAAATCTTACGGAGAATTATTTTGGAATATATGTGATTTGGGAGTTGGAATCACCACAAACGGAGGCCCACACAGGGCACAAGACACCAGGGCGCGCTAGAGGCCCCTGGCGCGCGGTGGTTGGTTGTGCCCACCTCGTACGTCGGCTGGACCTCTACTTCGGGCGCAAGGAAGCTTATATCCCTAAAAACATGTTAAAATATCAGCGCAATCGGAGTTACGGATCTCCGGGAATATAAGAAATGGTTTTCGGCCACATCTGTGGAGCGCGAAACAGAAGAGAACAGAGAGGGAGATCCAATCTCGGAGGGGCTCCTGCCCCTCCGTGGCCATGGAGGCCATGGACCAGAGGGGGAACTCTCCTGCCATCTAAAGGGGAGGCCAAGGAAGAAGAAGGATGAGGGGGCTCTCTCCCCCTCGCTTCCGGTGGCGCCGGAGTGCCACCGGGGGCAACGATCGGGACAGCGATCTACATCAACAATATTGCTACCGTCAACACGAACTTTCTCGCCCTCTATGCAGCGGTGTAACACCTCTTCTCCCCGTTGTAATCTCTACTTAAACATGGTGCTCAACTCCATATATTATTTCCCAATGATCTATGGTTATCCTATGATGTTTGAGTAGATCTATTTTGTCCTGTGGGTTAATCGGGATCTTGATTGGTATGATTGTATATTTTATTTATGGTGCTATCCTACAGTGCCCTCCGTTCTCGCGCAAACGTGAGGGGACCTCACTGTAGGGTGTTGCAACATGTTCATGGTTCGCTTATGGTGGGTTGCGAGAGTGACAGAAACTTAAACCCAAGTAACTGGGGTATACCATATGGGAGTAAAGAGGACTTGATACTTAATGCTATGGTTGGGTTTCACGACCTTGATGATCTTTAGTAGTTGCGGATGCTTGCTAGATTTTCAATCATAAGTGCATATAATCCAAGTAGAGAAAGTATGTTAGCTCATGCCTCTCCCTCATATAAAATTGCAAGAATGATTACCGGTACTTGTTATCGATTGCCTAGGGACAAATAACTTTCTTGTTGACAAAATCTCTCTACTAAAACTAATTTAGTTGTATCTTTATCTAAACATACCCTAGATCTTATTTACATGCTCTTTATTATCTTGCAAACCTATCCTATCACACCTACAAAGTACTTCTAGTTGCATACTTGTTCTAGGTAAAGCGAACGTCAAGCGTGCGTAGAGTTGTATCGGTGGTCGATAGAACTTGAGGGAATATTTGTTCTACCTTTAGCTCCTCGTTGGGTTCGACACTCTTACTTACCGAAAGAGGCTACAATTGATCCCCTATACTTGTGGGTTATCAGCGGGGCAGTGGGGCAGGGTGGGGTGCCAGGGCGGTGGGGCGGGGCGGCATGGCGGCGGGGCGGGGCGACGGTCGGGGGCGGCGGCGCGGGTGGTGAAGGCCAGGAGATTGAGAGAGATAGAGGGGAGAGAGATAGGGGTGGGGGCGTGGGTGCAGCCCCTTTTCTGCTAGTAGGTCACAACTCTTTGCCGTCTGCTAGCAGACGGCAAAGAGCGTATCTTGTGGGGTGGGGCCAGGGGGGAACAGCCGTTAAAACAGACAGTTTCTTTGCCGTTTGTTGGCAGACGGCAGAGAATTTTTGTCGTCCGCTAGCAGATGGCAAAGAAACTAGCCGTTAAGTCGTCCTCGTAAGCCCGCCACCCGCCCTCTTCGCCGTCAGCTAGCGGACAACAAAGCTTCTTTGTTGTCCGCTAGCAGACGGCAAAGAACTGGTTGATGGCAAAGCCTACCTTTGCCGTCCGCTGCCTCTTTGCCGTCCGCTTTCTGGTGACTGATGGCAAAGCCTTCCTTTGCCATCCACTAGCTAACGGCAAAGAGGCGGCAGACAACAAATCTGTTGATTCCAGTAGTGATAGAGGCTAGACATCTATGGTTTAGCCATCACGATCTCGAGGTAGATCAAGTCTTGTAACCCCTATACTCATCAAAGTTAATCAAGTAGGAAGTAGGGTATTACCTCCATTAAGAGGGCCCGAACCTAGGTAAACATCGTGTCCCATTGTCTCCTGTTACCTTTGATCCTCAGATGCACAGTTCGGGACCCCCTACACGAGATCGGCCGGTTTTGACACTGACATTGGTGCTTTCATTGAGAGTTCCACTGTGTCCTTGACATCGGGATTGATGGCTCGCCTTGTCATTAACGACAACATTACCTCTAGAGAGGCCCTAGCTCCAAGACAGGTCCTCCAGCTTGGCAGTTTCACCATGGGCGCCCGTGCGGCCGTTAAGCCAAAGGAAGCCCTCGAGACCGCTAAACATCGTCTTCGCGTCGGCCTTGAACACCCCGGAAAGATGGATCCAACAGATGTCTCATCCTTAAACAAGCTACTTGATCGCATCGCCGCCCTGGGAGTTGCAACAGACTACGATCAGATTGGGATTAAACCTGATCAGAGGGAAATCAGGTCCCCGCTGATCACCCATCTGGTAGCGGTCGTAGAGGAAGAAGCCGAGAATACTTCTCCCCCTAAGTTAAGAACAAGCTATGTTTGGATTAACGAGTGCTACGTGCTGGATACCCATCTTCAGGAAGAGACCTCGTGTCCTTCGAACATAGAACCGGGCGTTGAGGCCGAAGGCCGCCAGGACACTCCGGACCCTAGGTCGGTGACCTTGCAAATTCTTCAAACTCCGGATGCAATAATGGGTGAGGGTTCGGATATGCCAGGAATCCCACGCAGACTGGCCGAACACAACCTCAATATAATAAAAGGATTTAAACCAGTCAAGCAAACGCTGCGGCGATTTTCCAAACCCAAGCGACAAGCTATGGGGGAGGATCTAGCAAAACTACTTGAAGCCGGGTTCATCAGGGCGATCAAACATCCGGACTGGCTAGCAAACCTGGTCGTGGTGCCAAAGAAGGAGAAATCTTGGCGCCTTTGTGTCGATTTCAAAGACCTCAACAAGGCCTGCCCTAAGGACCACTTTCTGCTACCCCGCATTGACCAAATCATTGACGCAACTGCATGACACGATTCACTGTGCTTCCTCGACGCATACTATGGATACCATCAAATGAAGATGAAGGAATCCGATCAGGCCGCAACGGCATTCGTTATTCTGTATGGGCCTTTCTGCTTCAACACTATGCCTTTTGGACTCAAAAATGCCGGCGCCACTTACCAACGCATGATTCAAACATGCCTGGAAAAACAAATTGGCATGACGATGGAGGCATATGTAGATGATGTAGTCATCAAAACTAAACATGTCGAATCATTGGTGGACGATTTGCGCCTCACATTCAACAACCTCCGAACTTACGACATACGACTCAATCTGGAAAAATGTGTTTTCGGCGTCCCGGCCGGAAAACTGCTCAGGTTCATTGTTTCCAATAGAGGAATTGAAGCAAATCCAGCCAAAATCCAAGCCTTGTCACAATTGGCAACACCGACAGACCTAAAGCAGGTCCAAAAACTAGTTGGGTGCGTGGCAGCCTTGAGCCGCTTTATCTCTAGATTGGGAGAAAAGGCACTGTCGCTTTATCGCCAACTCCGACGTAACAATCACTTTGAGTGGACGGATGCGACAACAGCCGGGTTGGAAGAAATAAAAACTTTGTTAGCAAACAACCCAATCCTTGCCGCACCAAACATCGGTGAACCTATGCTACTGTACATATCAACAACTCACCAGGTAGTGAGCGCTATACTCGTTGTTGAACGAGAGGAAGAGGGACACAAATTCCCACTCCAAAAATCAGCATACTATCTATCGACGGTCGTTACACCATGTAAATCCCAATACCCGCACTATCAAAAGATAGCATATGCGGTCTTCATGACATCTCGAAAGCTGCGGCACTACTTTCAAGAGTGCTCGATCATGGTGGCTTCTGAAGTGCCACTCAATGACATGATAAACAATCGACACGCCACCAGCCCTATTGCCAAATGGGCTATCAAGCTCTTACCATTTGAAATAAAATACAAGCCACGCCGAGCTATTAAATCTCAGGTGTTGGCCGCCTTTGCCGCCGAATGGACAGAAGCCGAACTCCCCAAAAGTACAGCACCTACTCCAACTGGGTGATGTACTTCAACGGCTCCAAAATGTTAGCCGGATTGGGGGCTGATGTCATCCTAACATCCCCTATAGGGGACACAGTCCGTTATGTATTACAAATCATGTATACGGACTCACATAACGCGACCGAATATGAAGCACTACTGCATGGACTCCGAATGGCCGTTTCTATGGGCATACAACACCTTGAGGTGCGTGGGGATTCGAACCTCGCGCCTTCCGCCCATGTAATCATGGCGGTTATTTCTCCATGGACCGAACCCTTCTTAGCCTACCTTAATAGGCTGGAGCTCCCTGGTGAACAGAAGGAGAACTCTACAAGAAAAGCACTACTGGAGTTCTTCAAAGAAGTATCTCCGAAGAGGAGGGGCGGCAGCTCTTGGCCATCACGCCGCAGCTCGGGCCCTCGTAAGCAAGGCCTTCCATACAGGTTTCTTCTGGCCCACGGCCTGAGCAGATGCGTCGGATGCCAGCTCTTTGCCAATCAAAGCCATATGCCGCCCACTGCCCTAAGAACAATCCCCATTACCTGGTCTTTCATGGTGTGGGGGCTAGACATGGTCGGACCCCTTCAAGGGGTAAGCCATAATAAAAAATATTTACTGGTCATGGTGGATAAATTCACTAAGTGGATAGAGGCCAAACAAGTAAAAACAGCTGAAGCCAGACCGATGGTAGATTTTATATCCGGTGTCGTACACCGTTATGGTGTCCCACACAACATTATTATGGACAATGGCTCTAACTTCACAACCGATGAGGTAAAAAAATTGGTGTGCTAACCTGGGCATCAAGCTCGATTATGCCTCCGTATATCACCCTCAAATAAACGGTCAAGTCGAACAGGCTAATGGCCTAATAATGAGCGGCATCAAACCTAGACTAGTGCGATCCCTAAAGGGGTCGGATAAACACTGGGTCAAAGAACTCGACTCCGTACTCTGGGGGCTGCGGACCATGCCCAACCGCATGACCGGATACACACCATTATTCATGGTGTACGGCGCAGAGGCTGTCTTGCCCTGCGACATTGTTCATGATTCACCTCGAGTGCTCATGTATGAAGAGAGAGAGGCCGATCTCGATTGGCAGGACGACTTAGATGGCCTGGAGGAGGAGCGCGATGTCGCAAAAGCCCGTTCTGCATTCTATCAACAACAAGCTCGAAGATATCAAAGCAAAGAAGTGCGGGCAAAGACTTATAACGTCGGTGAGCTCGTCTTACGCCTCCCAAAGAAGAAAAAGGACAAACTCAAACCAAAATGGGAGGGTCCCTTCAGTATAGATGAAGTTCTCACTGGAGGAGCCTACCTCCTTCACAATGCATCGGATAATCGCTTAGAGTCGAACCCTTGGAACGTTGCCCGGCTCTGAAGATTCTACGGATAAGTACGACCATGCTTCTTATTCATTCTTTTGTATCCTTTTCAATTCTTTCCTTTTTTTTGTTTTCATACGTTCCCATGGTGTGTTCGGATAAACCGAACACTTGAGGGGTACACATCCTTAAATGTACACACCCCGCCACGACTGGGGGCTTCTGTAAGTAGAAGCTTATTATTATACCAAGCCTAGAGCTCATAATATATGTGTCATTTACGGATATACATCCTTTTGTCATTATATGCACCTCTATGACTTATGTTTTTGCCAATCTGGGTTGCCTCGCTCCTGTGCTTATGCCCTACGTTCCCAATTGTTCGGCTAGGGCATAAAGGGAGCACCTCTGCGATTGTTACAACCGGGTCATCCGGACATGTACCTGATACGTCTCCAACATATCTATAATTTTTGATTGCTCCATGCTATATTATCTCCTATTTTGGACATTATTGGGCTTTATTATCCTCTTTTATATTATTTTTGGGACTAGCCTATTAATCGGAGGCCCGGCCCAGAATTGTTGGTTTTTTGCCTATTTTAGGGTTTCGAAGAAAAGGAATATCAAACGGAGTCCAAACGGAATGAAACCTTCGGGAACATGATTTTCTCACCGAATACAACTCAGGAGACTTGGACCCTACGTCAAGCCAACTAACAGGAGGCCACGAGGTAAGGGGCGCGCCTGCCCCCCCCCCCCAGGTGCGCCCTCCACCCTCGTGGGCCCCCTGTTGCTCCACCGACGTACTTCTTCCTCCTATATATATCCACGTACCCCCAAAAGATCAGAACAGGAGCCAAAACCCTAATTCCACCGTCGTAACTTTCTGTATCCATGAGATCCCATCTTGGGGCCTGTTCCGGAGCTCCGCTGGAGGAGGCATCGATCACGGAGGGCTTCTACATCAACACCATAGCCTCTCCGATGAAGTGTGAGTAGTTTCCTTCAGACCTACGGGTCCATAGTTAGTAGCTCCATCCCCTGCTCCTACAAGTCGATTAGGTACATGAGATTTGATAATCTGCATGGACGTCTCATATTTTCTGATACGAAAACGACCTGGTGTAATGGGTAGTGTGCATCCACTTGCAGCCAACACTTGTCCACCCCGATCAAACATTTTCTTCCATCCAAGGGAAAGCAAGACTCTGGGTAGATTTTTTGACGAAAATGCTGAGAGCAGCTTTTCATTGATATTCGGGGGGTTAAGGGAAAATTGTTACAATGGATATACAGGTCCAACATGCAGCATTGGCCAGTTCCTACTCCAGTACTAGTCATGATCTAGTGCAGGCCCTTAGTCAGGTTCTTTGGGTTTGTTCAGCAAGGAGTTGGCGTTGCCTCGTCCTGCAGCTCGCCAAACGCTTGCCTCCTCAATCAGTCACTCCACCACTGTCCGGACCGGTGATTGTTGGTTCCGGAAGATTCTAGCGTTACATTCATTCCAAGTTGACCACCAGACTAATTGTACCAAGGCACTCCACTTCTTCTTTTGCACCGCCGGACGCACAGAAGCTATGTGTTCAGTCCATTGTGATAGCGATTCCGTGGCAGGGCAGGGGCGAGTTCCTGTGGTAGACTGCAATGGCGAAGGACGGCTTGCCAAATTTGCAATGTGAAAGGGAAGGTAGCCAGCAGGTGGATGGCATATTCCATTGGTCCGGCACAGAATGAGCAAGCTGTATTATGGGGCCATCCCTTCTTAGCTAGTACGTCGGCAGTATTGCATCGCCCAAGCATTGCCAACCACGCGAACAACTTGCACTAGCCAGGCGCGTCTGTGTTCCAGACAAAGTCAGCGAAGCCACTCCTGGCGCATTCCTCAAACTGGATGAGGTAAGCCGATCGGGCCGTTAGATCCCATCAGAAGTCCATCGCCACCGCACCTGGCCGCGCACCGTCGAGAGGGCAGTGTTGCTGATCCCTTCCCAAAGTGGCAAGAACTCTCTAGTGGCCTGTAGAGGTAGGTGTTTATTGAGATGTCTCACCCACCTGCCATCCCCAAGTGCTTGGGAAACCTTAAGGTTCTTCCTCGTGCAATGCTCGAACAACACCGAGAAGGCATGCTGGAGACAGACACCTTTGAACCATGACTCCTTCCAGAAGAGAATGCGCTCACCATTGCCGAGCTGGAAATCGACCGAGGCGTTGAAGAGGGCTATGACAGTGCGGTCAATTGGAAGTTCAAGTCCGGCCCACGCCTTGTTGCCGTCGGTCCAGGATTGCCAGAGCCATCGCATCAGTAGTGCCCTACTATGTGCCAGCACATTGGTGATGCCGAGCCCGCCGAGCTCCTTAGGCCTACAGACAGTTCTCCAGCTGACCAGACATTTGCCGCCCGATGCCACCTCGTTTCCCTCTCAGAGAAAGCCACGCCGCACCTTGTCAATCAGCTTTGCAAGCCAAGTTGGCATGATCAACGCGATCATCTGGAAGATCGGCATGGCCGAGAGCACCATTTTGACCAGGTCCAGCCTCCCGTCCATGGTGAGTAAGGCCATCTTCCAGCCCTTCATTCTGCTGACGAGCTTGTCACATATTGGTTGGAGATCATTCTTCTTAAGCTTTGAACCTGCAAGGGGCATGCCGAGGTAGGTGCACGGGAAATGCTTGATCGGACAGTTCAAGTTTTGAAGCAATTCCTGCAGGTCCATCCCCGCGCAGCAGATGGGGGATACAGATGACTTTGCAAGATTCGTGTATAGGCCCGTGGCATCGCCGAACAGCATTAGGATCTGGCTGACGCCAA
Organism: Triticum dicoccoides; assembly: GCF_002162155.2. Classification (NCBI taxonomy): domain Eukaryota; kingdom Viridiplantae; phylum Streptophyta; class Magnoliopsida; order Poales; family Poaceae; genus Triticum; species Triticum dicoccoides. The sequence goes on from NC_041382.1 coordinate 32,529,965, forward strand.
CAATCTCGCGCCGGCAAGGGTTGATGAACATCACTGCGTCGTCTGCGTATAGAGATGTCCGGAACGGCAATATTTGGACTCCAATAGGGCCCATAATCCCCATGCTCACTGCCTTGTCAATTAGTACTGCCAGGCAGTCCATCACCAAGACAAACAGCAGTGGGGAGAGGGGGTCGCCCTGCCTGAGACCCTTCATTAGATCAATCCTCTCGGAGAGCTCACCATTGACAAGAATTCTCGTGGAGGAGGTACAGAGGAGCGCAGCCAGGCAGTTGGTGAACTTTCTCCCAAAACCCCTTGCGGTCAGCAGCTCAAGCAGGAGCTCCCAGGACACCGTGTCGAAGGTACGTTGGATGTCGAGGTTCAGCATAAGGGCAGGCGTTTTGGATTTCCGGAAGGCCTTGGCCAGGTCGCTGACAAAGCAGAAGTTGTCTTGGATGGCCCTACCTCTGATGAATGCGTTCTGACATGGCCCAACAGATCGTTCATCCTCCTTTGTAGCCTAGTCGCCAAGATTTTGGTGATCAGTTTAGCGAAGCTACATACCAGACTGATCGGCATGTAGTCCTTCATGGTGGCGGCGTCGGCACTCTTTGCAAGTAGGATCATGGTAGCTTGGTTCAGGCGGTGGAGATGGGTCGTCGTGTTGGCTGTACAGCCTGGATGGCTGCAGTTAGGTCAGCCTTGATGATGGGCCAACAACATTTGTAAAATAGGTCTGTGAGTCCATCGGGTCCGGGTGCTCTATTGCCATCCAGTTCCGCTATGTTGGCAAGGATTTCCTCTTCTGTGATGGGTGCATCCATGTCACTGAGATCAATCCGTTCATATCTGAGCCCATGTAAGTTCAGCCTCCTTGGCTTTAGCTTCTTGGATCCGAAGATTGGCTCGAAGAAGGAGTGGAAGGGTTTCACCTTGGTTTCCTGATCAGTTACTGTGACCCCGTCCACCTGCAGTTTGGGGATGAAGTTTTTGCGTCTCCGCGCCGTAGCTTTGGCACGGAAGAAGTTTGCTCCTGCATCTCCTTCCTTTATCCCTCTGACCCTCGATTTCTACCGCTAGATAGCCCTGTCCAGCGCGGCGTATCCGAGTCGCTGCATCTTCAAGTTGGCCCTGAACTGCCTCTCGTCTGCCGTAAGAGGCCTCCGATCCATAGCCCTGTCGATATGCCCAATGATCTCACTCGTGATGGCCGCCTTGAGCTTGATGTTGTTGCAGAATTGGGCCTGCCAGCGTTGGAGTGCTTTGGCCGTGGCCTTGAGCCTCCCGGCGAACTGGCTCACGGGGTCACCGGCCGTAGGCCCCCTGCCATGCGGCATAGACCACCTCCTCGAAACCCTCCAATTTGATTCAATGGTTCTGGAATCTGAAACATCACACCTGCCGAAAAGCAATCTCACAGTTGAGCAACAAAGGCAGTGGTCCGAGATCTCTAAGGATAGCGCATGCAACATGCAGTCGGGCAGCAACTCCTCGAAATCTCCATTGATGAGTATACGGTCTAGCTTCACAATTGTGGCCTAATCTTGCTCGTTACTCCATGTGTACCTATGACCATGTAGGTCTAGGTCCTTCAGTTGTAACCCGTTGATAAAACACCTAAAAGCTGTGATGCATCGACGGTTGATCCGGGAGTTGTTCTTGTCAGTGGCCCGCGTGATGAGGTTGAAGTCTCCAACCAAAGCTAGGGCAACCCTAGCGGGTATCGAGTTCTGCATCGTCTGCCTGAGTTCAAGAAGAAACCGCATCTTCTCGTCTCAGCGCTGCGGACCATATACACCGATGATCCCAAACTGCTCTCCCTTGGCGTTGCACCCAGTCACAGCCACGACGTGCGTGAGCATGGTGACACCGGGTAGGGAGTAATGGTTCCCTTTCCAAGCCAGAAGTATGCCCCCTCTGGAGCCCTCTGCGGGCAGGTATGCAAACTCCGAGAAATCATTGCCACAGCATTGGGCCACCATAGCTCTATCGATGAATGATAGCTTTGTCTCTTGCAAACAAACTAGGGATGCATTGTTGCGATACACCAACTTCTTAACCACGGCTCTCCTAGCTGGGTTGTTCAAACCCCTGACATTCCAAACTAACCAGTTGTCTTCCATAAGGGAACAAGATCGACTAACAACTGTCACAACAGCCTAAGACGAATCCAGGGCTGGCGGTGCTGAATTCTTGCCCGCCCTAGCCAGCACGGAGAGAGCCTCGATCTGAACAGGCGAGAGGGGCTCGGCAAAGGTCCTCTGGTACTCGGCAAGGCGTAGCTCCACAGACTCGCCACCCTCCGGGATGGCAAGCCCTCACTTGGACATGACAAGGCGTCGCGCCTGCGTCATGACGTTCCCTTGAGCCTCAGGGAAGAGACTCTTCTTGCAGTTCAGGCGGTAGCTGCATCTCGTGGTCGTCGCCGTCGCCCTCGCCGGTCGGCATCAACGTCCGCGTGGTACTTTTGGGGCCTACAGGACGGCCGATTCCATGGGAGCAGCCACCAGGTCGAGGAAGAGCTTTGTGGCCTGATTGTGGGTGATGAGGAGGGCGCCAACCCCACCGACATCTCCTCCAGGGCCCACCACCATGGCCCCATCCCGTGTGGGGTCCCCCTCTTCAGCAGCACCAGCATGGGCATGCAGAGGCGCGGTCAGCGGTCCATCCACCAGGGTCAGCGCACCATGCAGAGCAGCGACCAAGGGTCCATCAGTGGTGGGCCTCGAACAGCCCGCCCGACCACCTGACAGCGGCCCCACCGCGGTGGACATGTAGGGGGAATTGCGGCCAGCAGATTCGATGTCGCAGGGGTGCAGGCTGCCGCAATTATCATTGGCGGGGAAGTGGGGGCCCGCACCCCGCTGTCAGCTGCCTCCCCCGGAGACTGGGACAGATGCTCCATGCCCACCAGGGACAGGGCCCCGCCCGTGTCCTCATGCACCAGAGGCTGGACCACCAGGGCCTGCAGCATAGGGGGCCCCACGCGTGGGGTGCGTGACATGATGCCCGCATGCAGCATAGCCGGCTCGACGTCCGCAACCACCGCGCGCGGCTCCGCCACCGACGAGCCGCCGAGGGAGGCGTTGTCGCCGGGACCCTCGTCTACGTCCGCCGGCACGAGGATAGGGGAAGAAAGCTCGCGGTTGGCCTTGCCATAGATCTCTTCGGGCTGCAACACGTCGGGCACCCGCCTGTAGTGGCCGGAGTAGGGGCGACCATTTCGGCGGCGGCCCTTCCGTTCGGCCAGCGAGAGGCCTAAGCCCGTTCGGGCCCTGGTGACGTCTATGGGAGTCCCGTGCTCCGACTGGTGCGGCAGCTCTTCGGGCGGTGATGCATCATCGTCCTCGTCGCCCCCATCGCGCCGGACCGCATACTCAGAGCGGGGAGGGTAGTAGGTGACGGAGTCGACGTGGACGAGCACCGAGTAGTGAAGCTTGCTGGGGAGGTGCTCGGTGCAGGCACAGTTCTCCCCCTCCTCCCCATCCAGCCCAAAGCCTGGCGGGAGGGAGACGTGCGCCAGCGGGTCGGAGCAGTGGGTGCGGGCCAGACGGTGAGCACGGTCTCTGTCGGCACCTCGTCGGGGTCGCCCACCCAGGCCCGGGCGACGAAGTAGGACATGTCAAGCTTGTCGAGGGACCCGATGGCCACCTAGTAGAAGAGGCATTCGGGAAGCAGGTCTTGAGCGGTGTTAAGGCTGAACTCGTGCGGCGGGATGCCCTGGATGAAGAGCCGCACGCTGTACCGGCACTTGACGGAGGTCATGAAGGTCAACCGGTTCCACCGCCGGACCAGTAGGGGCGTGCCGTGGGCGTGCACCATATCCTGGCCACGCACCAAGTCGAACCACCGGCGATGAGCGAAGCGCACGAAGAACGAGCCCGTCTGCATCAGGGAGACCTGAGGCCGTTGGAGGGCACATCTGGGAACTCCATGCGGACGACCGCCGCGACGTCCGCGGGCACCAAATCCGGCAAGCCCATGGCGGTGAACACGAGGGTAAACTCGCGCAGCCACGCCTCTTCGTCCAGCGCCTCCTGGGATTCCTCGATGAGGCACACCGGCTTGCGGCAGCGGCGGTTCCCCCTCGTCAGACCATAGGAGAAGCATGCTGCCATTTCCATGGCAGGCGTAGGTGTAGGGGTAGCTGTAGGAGCTGGCACGGTTGGCCGAGACGGAGGCGGCGACGGTGGCGGTGGGAAGACCAACCGAGAAAGGGCAGGAGCGCGGTCGTGGTTAGGGTGGCTTTGCGGGAAAGCGATGCGAGAGAGGACCGGCAGCCGCGGGGGAGGGAGGCGGCAGCGCGGCTCGTCGAGGGTGGAGAGCGGAACGCGAGGAAGGTGGCGAGATGGGTAGTGGTGGGTGGTATGGCCAAGGACGAGGTCGTGGATTAACCGGATTTCACTGTGGCAGGAAGCAACCCTGTGAGAGGAGCTGAGACACCGGAAGCATCTACCGTGGAGGTCGGCCTTATAGGTGGAGCTGGCATGAATGCCGCGGCCGGCGGTGGTTGAGGTGGGCGGAGCAGTAATAGCGTCGGTGCCATTGGCGGGTCGGAGCAGCGTCCCTTTCTTGCCCTTGCGTCAGACCACTTGCCAATCCTGTGAAACGGTCGCCTGCGAGGCCGCAGGCCTGCCCGGCCCGGCGGGTCCACGGCCGCCCTCACCCACCACCACAATGGATTGAATGCGCGGCCGCGACGGGGCAGGCGGCGCAGGCGGGTCAGGCCTGAGGGGTGAGGCAGTGCGAGGCGAGGCCGGCGACGCATGCCTTGAATGCCCAGAGCAGACCACATCGACGAACGACGGAGCCGGGGATCCGAGGGCGGACCCCACGTCCAAGAGGGCAACCCTCTCCGAGGAGGCGGGGCTGCGAGGAGACATGGAAACCGGGAGCATGTCGGGGCCGGTGGAGAACTCAGCCGGGCGGCGGAGGCACGGCCGCGCCGTCGGCACAGGGGCCGGCGACGCCGAGGGGTGGGGGGAGAGCAAGCTGAGAGGAGACGTTGTGGACGAGGAAGAAAATCTGATTTTTGTACCTGCTTGGCGAGACTCTGGGTTGATTAACAGGTGCCAACGAATACAGTGAGAATAATTTGAATCAAGTATCACCTATAATGATTATGAAGTTTTCATTAATCTCATTGTCGCATTAAGAAGATACACACATGCCAATCGAGCTCTCATATGGACACATGCTACATAGGAACACTGGCCTGATCATCTTTGCTCTCTCTAGGTGAACCGGAAGACTTTTTTTCTTTTCAAAAAGGAGGATCAACCCATCTTTATTATGTTATTCAACGAAATCTAACAAAATAAATACAAAGATCAATCCAAAGCCACCTTCGAGGAAACAAAGTTGCTACACCTACAAGTATGATGATGTGCCCTGACAGCACCAACACACAGCATCTAATCCAGTGGCCTCAAGAAGCCGCCTCATGGCAAGCCGAGAGCACCAACCAGTCTATGCGACCGACAGCGCACACCGCATGCTCATGCTCTAGGATCGGCCGACGCCATCTTTCACCGTCCCATCTTCAGGAGGAATCATCGCATTGACATTGTCAGGCCCAACTGTCGTCGACATCACCAAGATGTCAGACACTATCACCAGCTTGCGTGTGTCCATCAACCCCTGTCTAACACTGAGGCTCCACTGCGCCACGCCGTCGAGACCCACCGTCTTCAATGCGGTAGATGTGACACGGCTCCACCTGTTGACCCCTCCAGTTAGTATCTGCTCCAAAACAATGCCCTAAGAAGGGAAAACAGCACCAAAGTCTCTGTCATCATCCGATCCGGGAGACCCATATCTAGGGTTTCCCCCAGAGTAGATGCCCGCTAGAGGAGGAGGGGCACGCCACCTGCACGTGCCAATGAACCCAAATGGCACCCACCACCACATAGCTCTAACGGCGACACCTTCGAAGGACACGGCGCCTTGAGTGCCATTGCAGCCTACCACAGTTAGGGTTTTCACCCGAGAAGCAATGACGTGGGAAGAGGCATGGCAGAGCCAAACGTCGTCTCCAGGAAAAAGACAGGCGCTATCGGGCGTCGTCATCGTCGCGGCTGGCCGGAGCTAACCAGGGAGTTATCTCGATCTCAAAGTTGTCAGAATCGCGATTTTAAAACGGATCGGAGTTTTGATGGTAGGATCGCAAATCGTAGAATCTCCACTATCAGGATCGTAGAAACGTAGATTCTAAGAACTAAAATCATAGAATCATAGGGGTTAGTTTGGATCATAAAGTCGTAGAATCGTATAACAGAATCGCGATTCTGACAACCTTACTTGATCTTGATGTCCACCACCCGCTTCGCCCCAGCCCGGTGACCGGCTAGCATCAGCGTGGACATGTTCGGTGAGACGTAGTGCACTTAGTAGGGAATGAAGGTAGAGGAAAGATCGGAGCCATCGTCCTCCGGGGCTGCTAGCCATGGCACCAACCCGCCGGTAGATTGCCAACCACCCAAGCCGACCCCCGGCACCCGCCAGCCCCGCCGCTCCATCGGCCAGGGAGGCCACACGGGGCCACCGCCCCAGATCCAAGGCCCTCCACCATGAGGGAGCAGCACAAGAACGGACGGAGCCACCGCTCCAAGTCCATGGCCCTCAACCCCTTCCACCAAGACGGAGTAGCACAACCCCGCCGCCACTTTCCTTGACCGTGGCTCAGATTTGGCCGGAGCCTACCTCAGGTGGCGGCGAGCGATCGGGTGGAGGGTGGAGCCTGGAGGCGTGGGGCGACGCAAGGGTACCGGTTCAGTCGTTCTAACCTGGAAGCACCGAGCACCATACGTGTGTGACGTATGTGACAGGTGAACCGGAAGATGGACCACAATATTTGGTAACATGGGATGAAAATATATCTTAAACTCGCAATGGTACTAGCCGGGACATTCATCACATGCCCCCAACAAGTTCAGATGATTTTTGCAAAAATTGTTTGTTTGGATACTTCCCAAAGAGCTAATTACAGGTTGAGACAAAACCAAGCTTTAATAATAACTAAGAAAATTAGGCAAACAAACAAGACTAAGAATTATATTATTTTAATTCACTACAAGTTCAAGACTACTAGTGATGTGCTTTCCGAATATGATATTGTGTCAGAGCATAGACTCTTTTGTTGTGTGAGGAGAGCGTACACTCTTGAGTCAGTGGCGGAGCTAGACAACATCTGCTGGGGGGCAAAATGGAAAATACATGTGTTTGGGGGAGGGGGCAAAAGCTAAAAAAGTTCTCAACTAAGCCCTCACATT
>NC_041382.1:32537600-32550296 GCF_002162155.2 Triticum dicoccoides
GGGGGGAGCCCCCAGGATCCTACATAGCTCGGCCATTGTCTTGAGTAGATATAGATCTAGTTTTGCAGTGTTGACAGGGCCGGCCCTGGGCCATGGCGGCGAGTGCGATGGCCTAGGGCCCAGCCCGAGTAGGGGCCCATACCCTGTGCATGTATAGTATATACAGTATATTCAAAAAAATAGTACCAGTACGCAAGCGAAATAGCCCAGCCCATGAAGAAGCGAGCAGCCACGCCGTCTCTCCCAGTCCCCCAGAAACACGCCGCCAGCCGCAAACCAGTCGTCTCCTTAACTCTGGCTCGACTCCTTCCCATTCTCATCTTCTTCCTCTTCCCCAAATCCAATTCATTGCCCCTTGCCCGAGTTCCTAAGAGGCCACGAGCCAAACTACCCAAGCTAATTAATGAATTTTCCGTTAGTATCACACTTGGGTTTCTTTGCATCCTACAAATACCCCAAGGGCACCGGCGAACGGATCCACGGAGGCGAGCCGGCCAGCGGCGACACACCCTGTGCCCTGGCAGGAACACGAATCCACAGAGGCGAGCCGGTCAGGATCCGACTGTCCGGCGGTGGAGAGTGGAGACGTGGAGTCCAGGCACGTCCTCCTAATTTTTTGCATCTCAATTCCCCTCTTTTTGCATCTCAATTTATCCCCTTGTCTATTTTCTATTTATGATGGATTCATGTGCTGATGTTTAACCTGCTTGATTCTAGAACCGGCCATGGCAATCTAGAGCAGTGTAGAGCAGCGGTGGATACTGGGATTTCTTATATTTACTCCAAGAGACCAAGAACAGGATTCAAGAAGACAAGATTTCAGGTGTTATCTCTCCATTTTTCTGTAACCATGTTGCCGAAAAAGCATTTATCTGGTTGTGCGAAAAGGAAAAAGAAGAAACTTGTAGATGTATTCATTGGAACTCAAAAGGGTGCTATTCATAAATTCGTTTTACAAAAATCCACTGCCGAGAATCCAGATGTATTAGTTGTTCATAGTGTTGAAGAAGAACAATCTGATGCAAACTTAGTGGAGGAAAATGTTGACATCGACGATTCTACAAATTTGGGTGGCCATGAGAATGTTTCTGATACTGAAAATCCTAAAGAAGATGAACACAAATCTTCTAGTTTAGATATTTATGACCCTAGAACTTGGGAAATTCTTGACAATAAATCAAGAGACATTCTAATAGAGAAAGGGCCTACAAGGGATTTAAATCTTGTGTATCATCCAGATGATAACGGTAGACATTTTTCAAATGCCTACTACTCAAGAAATCTAAGTAATGGGGAGGTTAGTGATAGGAAATGGTTGGTGTACTCTAAGGATGCGAATAAAGTTTACTGTTTTTGCTACAAATTGTTTAAATCGGAAGGTAACAAAAGTATGTTAGCATCCCAGGGACTAAGTGATTGGCAACATCTTAGCCAGAGGCTCAAAGTTCATGAGAATAGTATTGAGCATATCACTAACATGAATACTTGGAATGGGGTAAGGCTGAGACTAAATAAAAATCAAACAATTGACAAAGAATTGCAGCAAGAAATTGCAAAAGAAAAAGGGCGATGGAGACAAGTTTTAATAAGAATTGTTGCTACTGTGAAGTTTCTTGCTAAACATAATTTGGCTTTTCGAGGATCGAATGAGAAACTTTATCAAGATAACAATGGTAACTTTTTGGGAATAATAGAAATGATGGCAGAATTTGATCCTATAATGCAGGACCATATTAGGCGTATTCAAAATAGTGAAATTCATCATCACTATCTTGGCCATAAGATTCAAAATGAGCTGATTGATATTTTTGCACAAGGTGTTAAAAACACTATCATAAGGATAATTAAGGATGCCAAATATTTCTCTGTAATTCTAGACTGTACCCCTGATGTAAGCCATCAAGAACAAATGACTCTAATTGTGAGGTGTGTAAACATGTCAAGTAACACTACAAAAATAGAAGAGTATTTTCTGGAGTTCTTGAAGGTGGATGATACATCTGGACTAGGACTCTTCAATGAGTTAGTAGGTGCCCTTAAATCTCTTGATTTGAATGTTAATTATGTTAGAGGTCAAGGCTACGATAATGGTTCTAAGAAAGGAAAACATCAAGGTGCTAAAACACGTTTGCTTGAAATAAATCCTAGAGCATTGTACATGCCATGTTCCTGTCATAGCCTCAATCTTACACTTTGTGACATGGCAAAATCATGTAGCAAAGCTATTACCTTCTTCAGAGTTGTGCAACGAATTTATACATTGTTTTTCGGTTCTACTAAAAGATGGGAGCTATTGGTTAATAAAGTTAAGGATCTAACTTTGAAACCTTTGTGTGATACTCGCTGGGAGAGTCGAATAAAAAGTGTCCAAGCTATTCGGTATGAAGCTTCTCATATATTGTTAGCTTTATTGGAATTGGAAAGAACTTCTAGTGATGACCCAAAAACTAAGAGCGATGCACATTCTTTGGTTACTGCACTTAAGAATTTTGAACTTTTTACTTGGTATGATCATTTGGCATGACGTTTTATTTACCATAAACACTATAAGTAAGAAGTTGCAATCTAAATTTGTTTGCATTGACATTACCCTTAAGCAAATTGAAGGTGCAATCTTTTTTTTCAGAAGTACAGAACTGATAGCTCTACATCTAGTTTAAATATTGCAAAATCTATTGCATCTGCCATGGATATTGAACCTAGATTTCTGACAAAATGTCGTGTTATGAGAAAAATACATTTTGATGAAAATAATGACGATGAAGAAAATGTAATAAATGCAGAAGCGCAAGCAGCTGAGGAGGAGTCCTTTAGAGTTAAATATTTTCTAGTCATGATAGATGTAGCGATTGCTTCACTAACCAAAAGATTTGAGGATTTGAAGTCATTTGAAAGTATATTTGGTTTCTTGTTCAACTCCGAAAAATTGAAGTCTTTGGATGATAAAGAACTTAGAGAATGTTGCACTAAATTTTCAAATACGTATTCTCATGTTAGCTCGTCAGATGTTAATTTAGATGATTTCTGTTCTGAATTAAGAGTGCTTCAGATGACTTTACCAAATAGATTAATGTCAGCAGATGAGATTTTTGATTTTGTTAGAGCTGCAGATTGCTATCAAAATGTGTCCATTGCTTATCGAATCCTCTTAACTGTTCCTGTTACTGTAGCATCTGCTGAAAGAAGTTTTTCAAAACTAAAATTACTAAAGAACTATTTGAGATCAACTATGTCACAAGAGAGATTGAATGGCTTGGCCATGTGCTGTATTGAGAAAGATATGTTGGACAACATTGATCTTGACACTATTATTAGTGATTTTGCCTCTAAAAATGCTCGAAGGTGTCGCTTCTCTTGAGTATGCCATTCACTTCTTTTTTGTGTATTTTTCAGGTGGCTCCTGATGTTTGGTGATGCACATTTGTGGATGGACTGGTAGAGCTGGAGTTGTAGCTTCTGTCGTGTTGGATCAAGAATTGAGAACAATTTAGTTAAGAGTTCATACAAGACTTGTGGGTTGTTGGAGCGTGTATCCTAATCTTGTAATCATTTGATATATCCGTGGACCATGGTGTATTAAGACCATATTTGCTAATGAAATTGACGCTTGCTTTTATAATGACTTTTCGCTGTACATTGAAGTTTTTTTGTCTATTATATAGTTTAAGGGCCCATTTTCTCAGTTCGCACAAGGGCCTCTGGAATGCCAGGACCGACCTTGAGTGTTGATTAATATGGAGATCATATATTCATGGTGTACGTCTGGGTGTTACCAGCTACCATTGTGAAACACGATGAGTGATTGGGTTGGTGGTTCGCCAAGACATATAGCGCTACCATGAGGTGATCTCCATAGAAATACATGGAGCAGTTCACAGCCGTGCTTATTCACTATTCTTCTAATGTCTCATCTTGCATATACTTGGCACGAAAATGCAGTGCTATTGAATCATTCAAACATGTCCCGTAGCAACAAATTAGTCAATCCTCTAGAATTGAAGCCCTTTTATAAGGGTATCAACACCCCTTTCATGCCATCCGTGTGTAATCGATCACACCATCTAGTTTCCATAGTACCAATACCAATGTTAAATTGATGGCCCCGCAAAAAAAATGTTAAATTGATGAAGGCACAGAAGAAACTGGTCACAGACCATGTTGAGTCTGTCAACATGTACTACCTTTGTTCCTAAATATAATATGTTTTGGCAGTTCAAATTGTAATCGCATACCTGAAGTCTAAATTGTGCAGTTTACATATTATAATAGTCTGTTTGATACTCCATCGTAAAGAAATATAAAAGTGTTTCGATCACTAACGCTCTTATATTTCTTTACGGAGGAAGTACTCCCTCCGTTCACCTTTATAAGTCATTTCAAACAACTGAAAATGAGCTAATTTGTACTTTGTCTGAAATGTCTCCAAGGCCTTATAAAAGTGAACAGAGGGAGTACTAATTTACTAGTACAGCCCCACAGGGACCTCTACTTTAATGGGAAGAAACATAATCATCACTTGCTTCCACAACCTGAGATTTGATTAATATCTCTTCGTAATCAACCATGCTCCCTGTCATCAGGCGGTTAGCGATTAAACATGCTACCTACATTTCCCACAAACAAAAAAACTTAGCTCCGGTTTTATTAGATACTAGCAAAACGGTCAGTGCACTGCAACGAGAAAAAAAATCATAATCTCCAACGGCCATGACCATATTTTGCCGCACCACCGAGATACACTATCACTCTCAATTTTGTGAAATCATAAACATTTTTGTAAACTCGTGCACATATTTAAAATCATGAACATTTTTCAAAATTCATGAACACTTACAAATTTTCAAACATTTTCTAAAATAAAGAACATTTTCTAAAATAAAGAACATTATCTGAATTCATGAACATTTTATACTATTTGCAAACATTTTTTTAAACAATTTTCTTTAATCGGCGAACATTTTTTTGGAAATTTGTGGACCAAAATTTGAAATTCACGAACAATGTTTTGATTTAACGAACATTTTTTAAAATGCATGATCATTTTCTGAATCAGTGAACATTTTATGCATGAATAAACTATTTTGTAAGTCACGGATAGTTTTTGAATTTTTAGGATATTTCTCCATTCATGAATATTTTTTGAATTGGAGAAATTTTGTTCAATTTCATTAACACTTTTTAATACACGAAATTTTAAAAAATGTGAACATATTTTGATTTCCTAAAAAATTGTTTTCAAAATTTTGAACATTATTTTGTATAAGCAAACAGTTTTTAACAAAATTGTGAACATTTTTTTAAAATTATAATTTTTTTAAAAAAATCGGAACTTTTTTGTGGTCCCGAATTATTTAAAGGTGAAAAAACGAAAATAAAAAAGAAACTTAAAAATAGTCCGCCGAGCATGGGCGGGCCCAAACGGGCGCACTGCATCTTGTCCCAGCGCCATAGCGCAGCATAGGGGGATTCGCCTGTGTGAAACGTTTTTATCACTTATAAGTGGCATTGATGGATAATATTTTGCAAATTTTGGGGCAATTTTCCTGAAGTAACACCAGAAGCAATAGTTCATTTGTTATTTTGTATAGATATAAAACAAATCTAAGCACCGTGACTGATGATACACTGTTCTCTTGTTTTGGCACCAACGGTTCAGTTCGTTCCCAGATCACAAATTGTTAGGAGAAGCACAAACGCAGCCACCTACTGCTGCAATATTAGCGCTGCATTCAAATATATTTTTGAAGATTCCATGAGGTACTGGTACAACAGTTGCAGTCTTACAACGATATTATATATCATACACTAAACAAACACAGCGGAGTTGTGGTCGACAGCACGGCGGATTCAGGCATTCAGAGCAAGACATACCTATAATCTCTAGCAATAATTTGAAATCATCAAACTAAGATAGATTCTCAACCACAGATTGTATGGAGGAGCACAACCATACCAGTGCTGATTGCAGAATTAGCACATCAATTGCAGAATTTTGAGAAGGTAAATACTTCCTCCGTCCCAAAATAAGTGTCTCAAACTTAGTGTAAATTTGTACTAAAGTTAGTACAAAGTTGAGACACTTATTTTGGAACGGAGGGAGTATCATACCAAAAAAGGCTTTCGTCCCACTTTATAAATAAAGCAAACCGTTAAAGAGCACACATACAAGGACTAGTTTAAACACACGCACCCAAGTCTCACACACAAGTACGAAGATTCTGCTGAGGGCACAGCTCAACAAGCCCAAAGAAACAAAAAGAAAAACAGCATAGGAACCAAGGAGCCACACATGCGACTAACCGGGCTCCGGCGGAGGTGGCGGGGGCGGCAGAGACAGACGACGGCCATCGAGCGGAGGTCGGCGATGAAGGCAGAGATGGCGTCACGGTCCTCAGGGCGGCTAAGCGGCCACCAAAGCTGCAAGAAACCAGAGAGTTTGAAGATAGCGTCAGTAGCCCGCCGAAGAGGAACGCGCTGGATCACAAGCTTATTGCGGATCGTCCAGAGGGTCCAAGCAATGACCCCAATCTCAAGCCACCTAATGTGGCGAGACGCCAAGGGGGAGGACTGGAGTTCTGAATATAGGTCGGGGAAGTTGCTGTGGCACCAATTTCCGCCCACCGCCTCGCGAAAGCAGCTCCAAACAAATTGCGCGGACATACACGAGAAGAAGATGTGGTTCGAGTCCTTGGGAGTAGCGCAAAGCGGGCGGAGGGAGTATCATACGTACAGTGTTTGCACACTGGCTCAAGTATAAGCGCTGTAATGAACTCCAATAGTAGACCACCGGGCCGATCAGAACATTCCATTCGCATCCCTTGTCGGTTCCAAAACTCCGTAGCTGATCAAAATGGAACACCCATTTGCTGGTACTAAGTTTGTAAACTCCGTATATCGATTCATATATCTTTGTATCATGGAGCCCTAACGAATTAAGAACAAATTGCTAGGAGAAGCACAAACACAACATACGTTCCTGACTGCAATATAAGAATGCAGAATGCTGAAATGGTGAATAACATCCTGACACACTTAGTATAGGTAAATATACACAGTTCATGATAGTTTGTTCTTCCCAGGGTACGCATATGGGTAGCGTACTTACATCAACCCTTACAAGTACATAATGACGAAATAGCTTGACAACTATTATCTGACATATTTGTGGTTCATCCTAACAACAATATTCCGCCGCGCAGAATGAACCAAAGGAAAACACATACGCAACAGACACGAGCATACACACAACTTTGCAGGAAATTAATAAACAAACATGCACACAAGCACGGGGGATTAAAGGTGATACCATGACAGGCACGCATATGGACAGCATGACAAACAGGCCAGCAGTTCTGGGAAGCAGTGATGAATGGATATTGGATGGAGATGCGGAGGATGAGAGTGAAATCCTTGCAAGCCTTTCCTCAGCCAGCTAGTGTCGATTCTTGATCTTCAAGCAGCGGGGGATTGGTGGAAACCATGTATCATCATCCTCTTCTGCTGTGATTGTTTCTTTCGCTGGGACATGTTGTGCTCGCTTCTTGTGTGTAAGCACAGGTTGCGCTTTATGTGCTGCAATGTCTTTTCTCACTTGATGAGGGACATGGTTACCAGTGCACTCAATCTCCTTCAACCTCAGAAGTTTGTCAATGCCAGAGAGAGACTTCATCTCGTCGAAGGACCAAACAATCCTTTCGATCTTAGGAGCAGACCCATCGGTGAAGCTGATGCTGCTGATGGCACGGCACTCAACAGTAAGAAGGTCAAGTGCTGGGAACTCATCTTTGTTGAAGGCTAGCTTGCTTTCGGCGTAAGACAAGTCTGAGAGCTCTAGGCAGCGTAGGTTTTTTTTTCTTAGCAAGGATCCGTATATCTTCCTGCTTCAGTTGAGTATCACGAAGAGTCACCTTGGAAATTTGATTGGCATTGTGAAATGATGAAAGAAGGAATTTTCCACCCTTCAATTCAATCTCTTTCAATTTTTTAAGGCCACCAACCCCATCGAGCTGGGACTTTTCGTTGGTCAAGGACAAGGCAATCTTCTTGAGCTCAGGAGCCGCTCCACTTTCAAACATGATGTCGATCATTCTGGAATCCTCAACACGAACATACTTGAGATGTTTGAACTTTCCCTTCTTGAAGATGAACTTTCCCTCAGGGTTCTGCTCTGAGTGTTTTGCTCGGGCACTCTGCTCTTCAGGTTTTGCTCAGAGGCTGTACTTTGAGTGTTTCCCTTAGCAGCTTTGCTCTCATTGTTTTTATCGGGAGCTCTACTCTCAGTGTTTTGCTCGGTTGTAGTCTCAGGCCTTCTTTGGATCGAAGGATTTTCACAGGATTTTTGCTGGATTGTAAACCTCAGGATTGTATCCTACGGATTGCATTTGGATCACAGTATTACGTTCTCAAAATTCCTTAGGATTGGTTTCCCAAGGCGCTGAACCCAGACGAATTTACGCCTGAGGTCCGACCTCTTGAAAAGATTCCTGGCGCGAAAAGAGAGTGTTCGCGCCAAAACAACCGCGCTGCTTCGTGTGAAAACACCACGCGTTGCTGTCAAAAAATGAAAAAAAACTCGGATCGCTCTGGAAGGAAATAAAAAAAGGCACCGAAAGCGGTGGCAAGGTCGCGACTGGCGGAAGCGGCGACAAGGTCAGATCCCCCGACGGAAGCGGCGACGACCCAGCGACCGTACGCCGACCACCTCGCTCTCAGACCCTCCTTCCTCATCGAGTTCGACGAGATCAGCGCCGGCCCCATCCAGGTTAGCCCGCATCACATAGTCCGTCCATCTCCTTCCCTTGCAATTATTTCTAGATCGAGGGAGGGGGTGCCCGATATGGCGCGGGGGTGGCAGATCTTGCCGGAACTAGCCATCGGGTGTGGCGTTGGCAGTCACCTGGCCGGCGAGGGCTGTTGATGGTAGGGGCGAAGCGGATGTCGCTGGCGTCCTCCCGCTGCCAGAGGACCGCGTCCCACGACTGTGGTGCCCGAGTGAATTTCTTGACCGGCTTGAGTGGGTCGCCGTGGGTGTGTGCTTCCCATGCCTGAGTGTGTGCGTGCCTGATGTGATGTCTTATGTGCAAAGAGAGAATTGAGACATTGAGAGATGGATCTGGCGTGTCGGATGTCCGTGAAGAGAGAAACTGTGAGGAATTGAGAGATGGAAGTGCTGTATTTTTATGCCTTGGTGTGTACTGCTCATACATGCTTGTGCGTATTACTATGGGTTTCTGAGTACAATCTTGTAAAATAAGTTTTTTTGCAATGCAGATGGTCCATCAGCTTAACTCATTTGAGCTGCCAGGCAGCCGTGTGCAATCACAAGGATTTCTTGACATGGATGTTGATCGTGCCCGCGGCCGTGTGCAGTCACAAGGACTTGGTGCTATTGATGCCGATCGTGCTCGCAGTCGTGGACAATCACAAGGACTTGGTGATATTGATGACGATCACGGGGCTGTTGAGTATCCTCGTGATATAGGTATTACTCCTAGTGACAATTACTTGCATAATATACAAGAATGTGCGGTCTACTGTAGTTAAATTCGAGTCATTAATTTTAGGTATGACGAAGAGGGCTAAGTGGACTCATCAAATGAAGTTGTTTCTTATTGACTTGCTGAAAGAGCATGATGTTCCTGGTTTTCGAACACAAAATGCATGGAGCAAAGAGGCCTGGACAAACATTGTTAATCGACTAAATCAAGCATTTTGTGTATCATTTAGTGTTGTTCAAGTCAAACAAAAGGAGCAAGATATAAAGAAGGAATATCGAAGTGTGAAAGAATTGTTGGCAGAAAGTGGGTTTGGATGGGACAAGGATAGAATGATGGTAGAAGCACCAGCAAGTGTTTGGGCTAGTTTTGTTGCTCGCAAGAATAGTAAGGAGGCCCTCCAATGGCGAGACAAGTCTTTTCCATACTTTAATGATTTGGCTTCTCTCTACGATGGTTAGTTTAACATTACATGATGCTTTTTTATATTTGATATCAAGTTTTAGGTCATATTTTCCTGAGCTAAGTATATGTTTTTTGTTGGACGTATAGGTCATTACGCCGAAGGAAGATCTCGTCATGGTATGGATTATTATGCTAACAAGGCAAAAAATGCATCTGCTCCATCATCGCACCCAACACATTCGAATGATACATATGAATCATCTTCACCTCCAACAGTAGCTCTAGATGAGCCAGGTTTGCAATTTCCTTTGGAAGAAGAGGTTGAGGGAGCAAATCTTGATTCTGTCCAGCATACATCAACACCGAATGAACAAATGTATACCCAATCAATACCCCCAAAAGCACCCACCGTGAAGCCTGAGAGTAGACGTAGAAAAAGACAGAAGCAAAATCCTACAAGCTCTGCAGATGGATTCCATGAAAGATACCTTAGGCTCAAGATGGAAGAAATAAATCGATTTGCAGCCATTGAGGAGAAGAAACTAGAGGATCCATTTAGCATTCACAAGTGCATCACAACGATTGAAGGATTAGATGGTCTACAATTGAGCGATATGTTGTTGGCATCAGACATCTTCAAAACTAGGGAAAACAGGGAGATTTTCCTGTCTTTCTCTAGTGATGAACGACGGTTGGCTTGGATTAAAAGGGAGATTGCTCGTACCAACGAAAACTAAGGAAAACATGGAGGTTTTTCCTACCCTTCTCTAGCAATGAACTTAGTGAAGCAGTACTCTTTTGTTTACTAGACCTCTATATTTTGGTAGATTGAGATGATAAACTAGTCATGTAGTAGTATGCTTTTGTTTACTAGACCTCTGTATTTTGGTACAATGAGAGGCCTAGTATATGAGTTCTTTGTTTCAGACTCCCACCATGTTTCTGAAAAAAGGACATGAGAATATTAACTTAATGAAGTAGAATATCAATATCAGAAGCACATGAATGGTAATACAACTTGCATATCATATCTTCACGATACATATACATGTCAAGCTCTGCGTGATACATACTGGTTCCACATTCCTTGTGCAATATGATCTCGCATTTGATTTCCTGCTTGTCTGGAATAATTAAATGCATGTATATCACCATGATAGTCGTGGTCTCCATTTGGCACATCAACAATCTGGTTCGGGTCAATCTCCATGGGAGCATCTTTGGGCCACTCCATATCTCCTTTGTGTAGGCGTATGAAATTGTGCAAAACACAACAAGCCACGGATATGTCAATTTGTTTATCAACTGAATAATGTGCAGCAACTTTCAGGATAGGAAATCTCATTTTTAGTAGCCGATAATTCTCTCTATATGATTCCGAAGTTGAGCATGACGAAGGTTGAACAATTCCTTGTAATTTTGTGGCCTTTGACGTACTTCTCCTTGTTCTTTTAGATGATACCTAGTACCACGGTATGGAGCAAGAAATTGGGGTGTGTTTGCATAACCAGCATCAACAAGGTAAAATTTACCATGAGGTACATGAAAACCATGATTTAGTGCATCTTGTAGAACTCTTGCATCAGAAGCTGATCCTTCCCACCCAGCATGTACATGCACAAATTTTAAGTCGAAGTCACAAGCAACCATGACATTTTGTGAGAGCGTTTGCTTCCTGTTCCGGTATGGTTCTTGTTGGCCTGGTGATAGGAACATAGGAATATGGGTTCCATCTATAGCACCAATGCAATTCTGCACAAACAAAATATGATATCTCTATGTTATTACCTTGCGCTGAATTAACTAAAATATTTGATCTAAATTGTACATACTCATACCTGAAAGAAATGATAAAATTGTGGTTTGCTCAAGATTGGATGTGGGTTGAGGGAAGGTGGACGTATATAGACATTTGTGAGCCGTGTGATCGCATCAAGCACTAATCCAAATCGCCGGCTTATTGTTTCTGCACTATGCTGAAACCAATCCTGTAGGGTTTCATTTGTTGCATTTTTGGATACTGCATACAAAAATATTGCCACTTGCTCTTCTACTGCTAGTACTTTTGAATCAGCAAGGAGTTTTTTCTCACGCAGCTTGTCAACAAGTGCTTGAAAAATGTCCACTTCCATGCGGAAAGTCCTTTTGCATAAGCTTTCATGCCCCGTTAAAATCTCCTGAACACGCCAAGCCCCCGAAAGTTTTGATGTATTGTGACGCCCGGGTAATCAAGCTACAGTAACCCTCTGGTAATGGTGCCACGTCACCTCGATTATTGTTGATAATCTCGTGTTAGCTCGGAACCAAACCAAATTCAAATTTGAATTAAAGTCAAAACAATTAAAGTTTTCAAAAGTCAAAACTAAATTGTTCGTAATGTGTCAAATAATCCATAATAAATGTTGGTGAAGAAATCATCATTTAATAAAATATTTAAATGCACTAAATAAACTAAAACAGCAGAAAACACAATTATTTAAATGCTTTTAAAATGATAAACGATTACAAACTAATATATTTAGGTGCCAAATTAATTGTGGCAGTGGTATAATTTCTATTACCAATTTAGGGATTATTTTTGTACTTTACAAAACTAAAATACAATGAGGAACAAAATAAAACAAAAAAAGAAATGAAATACATAAAAGGATAGACAACTAAAATACAAAAAAGGCCCCCTGGCCAACTGGGCCAACGGCCCAGCCGGCCAGCTCACTGGCCCAACCGGCCCCAGCACCACTTAACCCCCCAACCCGACCGAAACCCTAACCCGACCGCACTACCCCACTCCCCCCCC
>NC_041382.1:32550737-32625526 GCF_002162155.2 Triticum dicoccoides
CGTGCGCGCCACGTAGCCAAGGCTGCTACTGCCGCACCGCAACGGCGCCCTCATTGCGCCCGTGCCCAGCCTCTGTCCCATGACCGCGCGCCCGCCGGAGCTCTGCCGCTCGGGCCGCCCCTGCAACCGCCTCCCTCCGTGCTCTCCAACGTCACCGCCACTACACGTCGTCGCCCCCGTCGATTCCGGTAGCCCCCGCACGAGCCGTGGTTAACAGTCGACGCGCGACGTCGAGCACGTGCAGTGGGAACCGTCCCCGGGCCAAATAGTGGCCGGAGTCCTTTGAATGGCCGCCGCCGGCGCATTCTGCCATCACCACCATTAGCCACTTACGTGGCCTCATTAGCGATGAGCTAACCACCTCCTGACTCCCTGACACCGGCCCCCACCTCGCTAATTAATGTTTTTTTTGGATAAATAAAATCTGTAAAAAAATGGTGACTCACTGACAGGGGCCCCGTCAAATAATTATCCCATTAAAAACGATCTGTTAAAATATCAGCCAATGACAGGTGGACCCCTTGTCCAGATTGACCAAGTCAAACTGCTGACTGGACTAGCCTAGTCATTGACAGGGGGTCCCACTAGACCCCTTTGACTAGTCAAGCTGACCAATCAACTGCTGACTGGACCTAGTGACTGGGTAGTTGACTTAGTCAACTGTCCCCACGTGTCAGCCTTAGGTGCACACTTCTGGGTACACTTTCTGTGTACCCATAGCATTTAAATACTAATTTAGTTTCGAATTAAATTAAACCCAGAAATTAGAAAATCATTTAAAACTTTGAAAATTAATATAAAATAATCCGTAACTCAGATGAAAATACTTTGTACATGAAAGTTGCTCAGAACAACGAGATGAATCCGGATACGCAGCCCGTTCGTCCGCCACGCATCCCTAGCATAGCGAACACGCAACTTTCCCCCTCCGGTTCATCTGCCCGAAAATGCGAAACACCGGGAATACTTTCCCGGATGTTTCCCCCCTTCACCGGTACCACCTCTTACCGCGTTAGGGCACCCATAGCATCACGCTTTTTTCATGTCATGCATCGTCATGCATTTGTTTGCATTATATTTATTGTTTCTCCCCCCTCTTCTCTCGCTAGACACCGAGAGCGACGCCGCCGCTACCCAGTACGACTACGGTGTTGACGACCCCTCTCTCTTGCCAGAGCAACCAGGCAAGCCCCCCCCCCCCTTGATCACCAGATATCGCCTATTCTCCTCTATACTGCTTGCATTAGAGTAGTGTAGCATGTTACTGCTTTTCGTTAATCCTATTCTGATGCATAGCCTGTCATTGTTGCTACCGTCATTGATACCTTACCCGCAATCCTAAATGCTTAGTATAGGATGCTAGTGTTCCATCAGCGGCCCTACACTTTTGTCCGTCTGCCATGCTATACTACCGGGCTGTGATCACTTCGGGAGGTGATCACGGGCATATACTATATACTTTACACTGTTACATTACCTGTGATACTGTTCGGAGTTGGGGGCTGAAAGGACAGGTGGCTCCATCCCGGTAGAGGTGGGCCTGGGTTCCCGACGGTCCCCGATGGTTACTTTGTGGCGGAGCGACAGGGCAGGTTGAGACCACCTAGGAGACAGGTGGGCCTGGCCCTGTTTGGCGTTCGCGGATACTTAACACGCTTAACGAGATCTTGGTATTTGATCTGAGTCTGGCTACGAGCCTATACGCACTAACCATCTACGTGGGAGTAGTTATGGGTATCCCGACGTCGTGGTATCAGCCGAAGCACTTCAGACGTCAGCGACGGAGCGGCGCGCGCCGAATTGGAACGTAAGCCTGCTCTTGTATTAAGGGGGCTAGTTCTGCTTTCGGCCGCGTACGCAACGTGCAGGTGTGCTATGGGTGATGGGCCCAGACCCCTGTGCGCTTAGGTTTAGACCGACGTGCTGGCCTCTCTGTTTTGCCTAGGTGGGGCTGCGACGTGTTGATCTTCCGCGGCCGGGCATGACCCAGGAAAGTGTGTCCGGCCAAATGGGATCGAGCGTGTTGGGTTATGTGGTGCACCCCTGCAGGGAAGTTAATCTATTCGAATAGCCGTGATCTTCGGTAACAGGACGACTTGGAGTTGTACCTTGACCTTATGACAACTAGAACCGGATACTTAATAAAACACACCCTTCCAAGTTCCACAGACAACCCGGTGATCGCTTTTCCGCAGGGCGACGAGGAGGGGATCGCCGGGTAGGATTATGCTACTCGAGATGCTACCTGGAGATGCTACTTGGAGATGCTACTTGAAGATGCTACATGGAGGACGTCAATCTACTCTCTTCTACATGCTGCACGACGGTGGCTGCGAGAAGCGTAGTCTTCGACAGGACTAGTTATCCCCCTCTTATTCTGGCATTCTGCAGTTCAGTCCACTGATATGGCCTCCTTACACATATACCCATGCATATGTAGTTTAGTTCCTTGCTTGCGAGTACTTTGGATGAGTACTCACGGTTGCTTTCTCCCCCCCTTTTTCCCCCTTTCCTTTCTTTCTGGTTGTAGCAACCAGATGCTGGAGTCCAGGAGCCAGACGCCACCGTCGACGACGACCCTTACTACACCGGAGGTGCCTACTACTACGTGCAGCCCGCTGACGACGTCCAGGAGTAGTTAGGAGGATCCCAGGCAGGAGGCCTGCGCCTCTTTCGATCGGTATCCCAGTTTGTGCTAGCCTTCTTAAGGCAAACTTGTTTAACTTATGTCTGTACTCAGATATTGTTGCTTCCGCTGACTCGTCTATGATCGAGCACTTGTATTCGAGCCATCGAGGCCCCTGGCTTGTATTATGATGCTTGTATGACTTATTTTTATTTGTAGAGTTGTGTTGTGATATCTTCCCGTGAGTCCCTGATCTTGATCGTACACATTTGCGTGCATGATTAGTGTACGATTAAATCGGGGGCGTCACATGTATGCATTGGTTTCTTACTAGAAGAAGATTGTGATACATCTTCTAAAGTAGGAAGTACAAAATGAATAAATTCATAGTCACTTTCTGATCTACGACGGTAGCTTGGATTCATGGTGTGCAGCAACAAATGAGCCAAATATGCTGAAAAGGAGTTGAATGAAACAGTAAAAAAATATGTGATTGTGATATATTGAATAGCATGGAAGTATGATTTTGCTATAGGAGATAAGCACTAACCTTGTTGGTTTCTTCAGCAAGGGGAAGATGAAAGCATAGAGCACAGGCAGCAAGGGGAAGATGAAAGAATAGAGCACAGGCAGCAAATGCTGTGGGCAGGGAAAAGAGCTATCCATTGTAGAGAGTAGCATCAGGTTATATAGGCACTTGCTGCTAACGGCTACTTCAGGCAGTTGACTGCACTAGCCGTTGGAAGTTTGAAAAATATCAGACTTACAAATAGAAATAATAATACTTTATTGTATAGGATTCCTGTACGTCTCCTATGATGCAGCCAAAGGCACTTTGTTACCAGTTCCTTTGGATTTGCAATCCATAGGATTGGCTATGTCATGGCAGTCAAATCCTCCATTTTTCCTATTCCTTTGTTTTGCAAATCCTGTGATCCAAAGAAGCCGTCAGTGTTTTGCTTAGGAGTTGTACTCTGACTGTCTTGCTCGGGAGCTTTGCGCTCGTTGCTTTGCTCAGGGTCTCTACTCTGAGTGATTCCCTCCGCAACTCTGTTCTCAGTGTTCTGATCAAGAGATTTACTCCCCGTGTTTTGCTCGGCTCTAGTGTCAGTGTTTTGCTTAGGAGCTGTATTCTGACTGTCTTGCTCAGGAGTGTTGTGCTCGTTGCTTTGCTCAGGGTCACTAATCCGAGTGATTTCCTCAGTAGTTCTGCCCTGTGTGTTGTGCTCAGGAGCTCTACTCTCGATATTTTGTTCAGGGGCTCTACTCTGAGTGTTTGGCTCAGTAGCTCTGCTCTCTGTGTTGTGCTCAGGAGCTCTACTCTCGCTGTTTTGTTCAGGGGCTCTACTCTGGGTGTTTGGCTCAGTAGATCCGCCCTCCGTGTTTTGCTCAGCAGATCCAATCTTGGTGCTTTGCTCAGGAGATGCTTCGTCTTGAGCAAATGAAAGTAGGAATCGGTTGCCTTCTAAATCAAGCTCCTTCAATTTTGGAAGGTTGTCGATCCCACTCAGAAACCTTATGTTGGTGAAGGACAAGACGACCTTCTCCAGCTCAGCAGTTGCACCAT
This sequence comes from Triticum dicoccoides, assembly GCF_002162155.2. NCBI lineage: Eukaryota > Viridiplantae > Streptophyta > Magnoliopsida > Poales > Poaceae > Triticum > Triticum dicoccoides. The sequence continues at coordinate 32,554,931 of NC_041382.1, forward strand.
CTTGAAACTCGACGTCTTGAAACTCGATGTCTGTCTCAGTCATGTTGCCCTCCACAATAAAGTACTTTAGCTGTTGGAATTCTTCCTTCTTGAAGGTGAGCTTGCTCTCATTGTATGCTTTGAATCGGAGTCTGACACAGTGTAATTTCGGAAGGACAGCAAGGACCATCAGATCATCCTGTTTCAACACAGTACCAGCCAGAGTTACCTTGGCAAGCTCATCGCTACCTTTGGCCAGCGGTTCAAGAAGCTGCACCTTTTCTGTGACTCCGTTGTGTTGGAAACAAACTTTAGGGATAAACGTGAGAGGATCTTAAGCCTAGCATTAGACCATCTAATACAGATTAATAGAAAAGGGTTCGTGATTTCTTACAGGTTCTGACGGAAGCCTTGTTCCTGCTTGATGCACTCCTCATGTAGCCTATGGCTACACCTTGCCTCGAAACATGAAGATGGTTGGAGAAGAAGTGCATGAACAGGACCTCAAAGCAAGCAGCAGGAGCGCCGCAGTAGGACTGGCCGCCGGCACTGACCTTGCGGTGGCCGGCGGTGGTAGTCGGTCTTCTGATCACCTTGAGCGCCTTCTTTTAAGGATCGGTTGTTAGCAAGTTGTATTGACCCGGACATGTGTGTGTTTTTTTATTTTGAAGGGCTACATCCTGCTCATTATATAGGTGGCGCTAAAGGGATCAGGGACCGAAACCAACAGCTGGATTTGGTGCCTCCGATCATGGCACATACATGGGGTAAAAAGGTCCCCCTTTTTCTCTCGGTCAGTTATGACCTGAGATCTAAATTCCAACATTCTCCCCCTTGATCGTAAGGTCAAAAAACATCATAAGCCCACTCTTAATAAAATCAATATACGAAAGTAAGGTGTTGCAATGGCCAATGAAGTGCCATTGAACCTCAATACTTATAGTACAACATTTTATCTCGAAATGATAACATATTACTTTATGGGAGTTGGTTTATTTGATGGTCCTAATTCCAGGATCAAAAAGGCCTTCCTAACCCATGCCGGCAACATAATCATAAATATGGGTGATGAGCCTTTAATAAACGGATCCATAATACATACGATTCATTTTTATATGATTAACATCATTAGCTTGATCCTGGGTTCTATCTTTCACAACATGAAACATATTGTCAATAGTTTTGGCAACACCATTTGACTTGTTGTTACTCGCATAGAAAACTGCATGTTCATAATGCAGTAGGTGGGTTTTATAAATGTTGTCTACCACCTTAATTTCGGGAATAGAACATCTTTGACATACAACCTGCCCAAAAGCCTCTTAACATACCCCATCATAAATTGCATTATTTCTAATGCCATCAATGTCATTATGGAGGTCTTCCACGATATAGCTCCATATGCGAGAGTGAGGATGTAACATAATCTGGAAACTTTAATATCCACACATCTCGCAGAAACAATGTCTGAATAATCGAGGATATCGAGGTTATCAGACTTCTTATTAGTGAGCATGTAAACCTTTATTGCCTTGCATATCTACAAGATTTTTCGCGGCTTCTCGAGTGGTCCATTTCCGGACTTGTCTATTTGCCAATTATTCCGATCATAAATAGGACAAGTTCATAATTGAAAACTTACATTGCTTCAGACAGCTGAAGCATAAGGAACTAACATTACCTGATCAGTTCATAATGGTTCCTTGGACGCTAAATTGTCCACCTTTATTGCCCTTGACTTTAGTAGCAGGTGCGATAGAGTACTACCACGTAATATTTTCTTCCGTACTCTATCAACGTATGTCATCATCATAAAACTTATACTCCTTTTGGACCTATATCTTGGCGAAACTCAATACAAGCAAAGTATGAGGCATCACCAAGATCCTTCATGTTACAAATAGAAGATAGAAATTACTTGGCTCGCCAAAATATTATATCTCCACAAGTTAGTGATCTTACTCCCCCTCGTCTTATAGTATGAGTGTCCCAACGCTTGTATTATCACATAATTGTATTTCTTTAGATAACATGCCTTATGTCAACTTCACCCATGACAAAACCGTACAGTTGAGTCATACATACATTATCACTAAGTCAACACAAGAGCATGTCATAGTAATAACACAAACGTAACAACAACTCACTGAGGAAATTCTATGGAGTTCCATACATCATTAGAGTTCATAATCTTCATCCTATATGGCAAAAGGCCACTAAGATGAACATTCACACACTTATTGATCATAGAGAAATTGTTGAGTCTCAACAATAAGTGTTGCATTAGAGAAAAAAGAATTCCCCTCAATTTACCTGATGCATATGAACAAAGATCTAATGGAGTTATCCTTAGGATTAATGCTCATAAGCTCCAGGTTCCCCGATGATCACTTTATTTAGAAGATGGAAAATATATCCAAAAATCTTGATAACAATCATCTCAGCTCTAAACCACAACACCGTTGGGCTGAAGGTGGAAAAGAACTTAATGAACTATGACAAATGATTATACACGACGTTAGTCAGGAATATAACCACAAGCCACATGATACTGACAAAACTTGCCACTTAAGTAAAGTGTCACATATGATTATAAACGAAGTTGCATATATAATCAACATGTTACATCATGATGGTCATTAGACTAGCAAGCTTGCCACTTTAGCATTCATGTGTGTTTCGTAATGCTCATAAGGGACTAAGTACACACTAACATGATAAAAGAGTCATTTTTCATGGATTCTTCTAAATAAGACTTGTTGCGTCCTAATTAGAGAACCAACATTAGAATGTGCTTTTCATACATTCTCCAACCAAGACTTCTCGTTGGTTCCATCTTACTTGGAGAATTGAGATACATAGTTTGCTTAATTGTACATGTTATGATCTAATTAAGTAGGAGAAGTGAACACGATATCTCATATTAAATGAGACTTCCATTCTCCCCCTCGAAATGTGGTCTAAAACCACAATTTTGATGAGGTCTCATTAATCACACTTCCGTGACATATTCAATAGTAACATAGCATATAATCTTTACAAAAGGTTCATTTAGTGAAAAACATAACTCGTCTCACCATAAGGTGGGACTAACATTACATAATTTGAGTTGACGTAATAACATATAAAATCACGTCATCTATTCGAGAGATGAAATTAAAGTTTTCCAATAACTAGGAGCATGAACCAAAACATCATCAATAAGATGAAGAATTAAGTCATCTCCAAAAGCTAGTGGAATAAATCCAATAATAGTTTTGACTTTAATCTCCTTTGCATTAGTGATGTGTATGATGGCACATGCGTCCTCTCCCAATGTCTGCCTTATCATCATGATTAAAAATCCTTCAGCCTTATTGGCAGAAAAACATTGGGAGATTCCTTACATGATACAATGATCTCCACTCTCCATGTGGGAAAGATATTTACATAAGGTTCTTCTATGCCAAACAAAAGTTTGACATCATTATTATTGCTGGAAAGAGGAGACAACTTTATGATCATTATAACAAAAAACATCAAGCATGAACTAACCATGCAACGCCATGAATAAAAACTTGCTTAATGTTTATTCTAATCCGTATCACCGTTGGGCAGATAACGAAAAAGAACCTTACTCATTCGTAAATGACACATGAAAAACATAATCAATGTTGGTCAGAATATCATCATATGCCATTAGAACATTTGCTCATTAAATCTCTAATCAAAACTTCTCGTTGGTTCCATTTTGACTAGAGAGATGTAAAATCTCGTAATGACCAGCAAGAACTATGACTAAATTAATTGCCATCATTAACATAAAGCAACATCATAATATAATCATTTGTGCCATGAGTGATGCCTTTTGACACTAAATCTCACAACGATAATATAAATATTGAACCTAAGTGTCAAAATTATCATTAGAATTCTCAGTGTCATACAATGAAAATGATATTGGAATTAACATAAAAATATAAATCTCACACCCACCGAGTAATCATTAAAGAGGACATTCAGAGTGAAAATGTCATAAATATAAATCATCATAAGAATTTCCAAAATTATAAAATTTAGATATCAAGATTCTCCAAATTATAATATTGGGAAAATTAATAATTGTCAAATAAACGACCTTGAAAAAAAACTGAACAAAGTTTCTTCATTGAGAGAATTGATCATAACCCATTAACATCATTTTGGACCATTATAAATATTTGAGAGGTGCACATCATAATAAAAATGGCATGAATTGCACCAACCAACAACTTTCATTTTGCCCAATAGGCATATTGCCCCAACATTATTATGACACATAGTGCGGTGGGAAAAAACGAACCACGCGTCCATCATCATTTTCCTTGAGGTGGCCTGAGCCCATTAGAAATGACCACATCTTTAAGAAATGTCGTAAGTGTGGCATCAACATTAAATTCACACTCAATCAAATTTTACAAATAAAATATTTAGAAAATTCAATGAGCGATTCATAATTGTGCTCAATATTAATATCCTCTTATAACATTAATTTTACCATTGAAATGACACTAGAAAAGCTTTCATCATTAAAAAAGTACCACTAAAAACATGAACATTAATGTCACATTAAATCTTCCAAATAAAATTTCCCGTTGGTTCCATTTTATTCAGAAAATTTAAAAAACATAATTTCAACATAATTATAGGTAATTCCAAAACCTTTTTAGTGCATACACATTATTAGGAACTTACAAATGCACTAAAACTGCATAATATGCCTAAAAAAATAATTTGACCCATAACAACCCATGGCTTTCAGTTAATAAAATTTCGTCATCATTAAATGATTGCCATAAAAGGGACATAAACGTTATTTACAAAAATTTCAAACATGACCTTTAGCATAGTTTTGGCAATTAAAACATATTAACAGTACATTATTAAAATATTAACAACATGAATTTAGTGCAACAAAAAATAATTGCCCAAAAGACATGATTTGGCCCATAGATTTCCATTAACTTTATCATCATTAACATTATTAGAAATAATTTTGGGCACTTTTCTTTTGATATCACAGTGCATAAAACATTATAGAATAATCTTAATACCCATAAAATGCACTGGAAAAAACTAAAACTGCCAAAACAAAAATGTTTTGGTCAACAACAGGGCGAAGGGAGCACGTTAAAGATCCGGCCCAGCAGTAGCTATTCTCAAAAACTGACCAGACGAAAAAAAAAACATGGGCTGCCAGCATAACCTGGGCCTAAGCCCAGAGCCGAAACAGGCTCTTTTAGCAGCCGTAGGCCTGTCTTCCACTCCGCGTAGATCTGCGCCGTCCGATCAAATTGACGGTCCAGATCGGGCGCGGTCGGAACAAAACTGGCCAGGACTTAACCCTAAATCATTTCTTCTTCCTCCCCTTCCGTTTTTTCGCCCTACAAGCGAGAGAGCGGCGCGGTGGCCCGTGGCACACCGGTCCATGGCGGCGTGGTGGCTTTGTTCGCCGGAGCAGCGTGCTGTGAATTGAATCCCGCGCGCTCCTCCATCGAACATGGCGGCCCACGTCGCGCGCATGGCATAGAGGCGGAGAGATTGGAGGGCCGAACGCCGACGCCTGTGCTTGAGGGTTTGACGACGACGTGTGCGGCGCGGAGGCCACTCAGCGTGCGTGTCCGTAAGATGCGGCGCCGGCTCCCTCGTCTCTTTTTGCATGCCGTCCCGAGAGATGGCGTGTTTCGGCCAAGATGAGCACGCATGGAGGCGGCCATGGTGAGCACGCATGGCTGCTGTCATCAATAACGTAAGTCGCAGCCCATCTTTTCTACAAATTTTCGATCTGGTCTGAGATTTGGGATTTGATCTCTTTGGTTTTTCCAATTGGGGAAAAAAATCTAGGATTGGGCTTCCAGCTAATTGGCAAAATTTTGTGGTTCCTTTAAACATTTGACTCCCCTCCTTCTAATTATTTAATCAATGCTGATTAAAAGGACTTTATGCGGAAGCATAGCTTAATTGGTCTTACCGAACATGGTCGTTATCATCAATAGAATGTCATTAGGATCTAATATAGGCTTAACTAGCTCATGATACCATTGTTGGAAACAAACTTTAGGGATAAACGTGAGAGGATCTTAAGCCTAGCATTAGACCATCTAATACAGATTAATAGAAAAGGGTTCGTGATTTCTTACAGGTTCTGACGGAAGCCTTGTTCCTGCTTGATGCACTCCTCATGTAGCCTATGGCTACACCTTGCCTCGAAACATGAAGATGGTTGGAGAAGAAGTGCATGAACAGGACCTCAAAGCAAGCAGCAGGAGCGCCGCAGTAGGACTGGCCGCCGGCACTGACCTTGCGGTGGCCGGCGGTGGTAGTCGGTCTTCTGATCACCTTGAGCGCCTTCTTTTAAGGATCGGTTGTTAGCAAGTTGTATTGACCCGGACATGTGTGTGTTTTTTTATTTTGAAGGGCTACATCCTGTTCATTATATAGGTGGCGCTAAAGGGATCAGGGACCGAAACCAACAGCTGGATTTGGTGCCTCCGATCATGGCACATACATGGGGTAAAAAGGGTCCCCCTTTTTCTCTCGGTCAGTTATGACCTGAGATCAAAATTCCAACACGTTGATGCTTAGGTTTTGAAGATGCTTGGGAGTTTGTCTTAACCAACGGTGCACATCTATTGCATGCCCCTCTTTGCTGGATAGAATGCTCTTAGTTCTGGTGTTGCATGATATGGTGACTGAAAGAGATCGAAGGCAATCTTTTAGGTCACTGATCGCTTGAAGCAACCTCGTGAGGTGAATGACCCTGTCTTCAATAACCACACCGAGCTTCCTTAATTGCCATAGATTTTTTATCTCTTTCAACTCACGGCCATCCCCTGAAGCCTTGACACTTGATAGTACCTCCAAATTTTCCATTTTTTCAATTTTGGAAGGAATCTGGACAGGAAAGTGTGGCGACTTATCATTGAGTTCTGGATTTGGATCAACGCGGTTAGCCAAGAAGCGCCTCAGCTTCAGGAGCAGGACATCCCTTGTTGCACGCTCAGGTACCATAGTTTGCCGGATATCCAATACCTCTAGCTCATGGAGGTTGTTTATTTCACTGGGAAGATATCTAACATTTGTTCTTCTTAGGCTCAGATACTTGAGAAGTAATATCTTGTTGCAAATGTCCCTGAGGTAGTGATTTTTCTCAAAGCATTTAGTGCCTTCCAGATCTAGCACCTTGAGCAGCGGCAATTGAGGTGAATATTTGGGGAGCTTGTGTACAAAGTTATCGATGCCATCAGAGGCACGGAGTCGGAGACCACTAAAGATGGAGAAATGCCGAGCCCAAAGATCTGACAGGCGTGCATCCAAAATGTGCTCCTTACTTGCAACCTTGGTGATAAAGCCATGGACTTGATCACCTAAAATGCAGCTCTTGACCTTTCCTGCAGCACCAATTTCATGAGGAAAAAGAAGCCCCCGTTCAATCAGAGTGTCAAAACATTGCTCGGCATGATGCACTGCGGTGGCCCAGTCTTGCTTAGTTATCAACCCCTCCGTAACCCATCGTCCTATTAAGGTAGACCTTTTGATGATTTGGCCTTGAGGGAAGATGGCTAGGTACAGCAAGCAAGTCTTGTGTTCTCTAGGCAGATCTTTGTAGGAGAACTTGATCATCTTCTTAGCTTTACTGCCAAATGTCTTGTGGGGAACCAGATCTTCATGTAACTTGCACAGTTCTTCATAGCTCCTATTGGGATTAGCATAAAGAGCGTACGTGAAGATCTTCATGCAGAACTCATGTGGATGACACTTGGCCAAGATTTCACGGAGAATGTTTGGGGTGTAGCCGTCATTTCCCTTATTCATCCGTGCCTTTGTAAGCTCGAGCACAGTATCATGGTAGAGTCCAACTAGGGAATAAGTTATTGGCTCTACTCCCGGTGGATGGCAAAATTCTGTGGCCTTTTGGCTGTTCTTTGTGGACACGATCACTGCTCTGCACCCTAACAGTTTCAAAGCATTTCTGGTCTCCTCCCACCGGGATCCGGCTGAAACATAGTCTTGGTCATCTTGGAGGATAATCAGGGTCTTCTTGTTTTCCAGATGCGGCTTAATCTTGTCCACTAGCACTTTGATACGAAGCTGACCCACAATCTTCCACAGGAACTGATACATCTTTCGCTTGGTTTCTTTGATGGCAGCTGCAACTTCAGTGGCCGTCTCAACCTCTTCCGATACTATTTTCTTCATCTTCTCCTTTGCTTCTTCGATGACAGCAGCAGCAATAGCACTGGTAATTTGCATCTCCTTCATTTTCTCCGTGGTTTCCTTGATAACAGCAGAAGCAATAGCACTAGTCACCTCCGCGGATAGCTCCTTGAGTTTCTCCTTGGTTTCTTTGACAAGGGCAGAAGCAATATCCCTGGCCAGCTCCCCTGATGTCTCCATTTTCAACTTGGTTTCCTTGATAACAGCAGAAGCAATAGCACTGATCACCTCCTCTGATACCTCCTTCGTTTTCTCCTTGGTTTCTTTGATAACAGAGGCAGCAGCAGCAGCAGCATTGGTCACCTCCCCTGCAATCTCCTTGGAGTTCTCCTTTTGTTTGATCACAGAAGCAGCAGCATCAGTGACTTGTTCCTTAGTAGAGGTGCCTTCTGGTAGCTGTTGCTTGGGAAGCAGCCCCAATATGATGTCTAGAGTAATCTTGTGGTTGTGGATGATTTCTTTGGTGTGATCCACGCTCATTGTAGTAGCGCTGCTGGTGGCTTCCTGGACCTGCTGGGACTGTGGGGGCTTGTTTGTCAGGAACAGGTTGTGCAGGATATCTTTGTACTGGGCATCATCGAGACAAATCTGGGGCTTGGACTCGCCTGTCTCCATATGAGCTTTCAGCCTGGAAGCAGTTTCCTCTATAGCCTGATTGGAGGATAGTGGCATACCCATGTCAGGCGCCTTCTGCCTGAGCCGCAGGGCATGGAGGAGTATGACTAAGCAAATATTTTCTTCAACCTTCTTTCTATCAACTCCTCCAATCTTCCCCGCTTCAACTTCTCCAACCATGTTCCTGATTTCTTCAATCTTTTCATCGACTTCTCTATAACCAATCATGTCCCATACTTCATCCAGGAGTTCATTTTTGTAACGGCAAACTTTCTCCCGAAGATCTCCCTCTGGCACGTTCAGCTCGCCTTGTTCCGTGCCTTGATGCTGCTTACATTCACGCAAGATGTAGCAGAGGATCTCACTGGGTAACAGCGGAAGATCCCATGGGAGGTGCAATGCCGAGAGATTGACGACCTTGCACATGAAGTTGGCGGTTGGCGAAGTCAAAGAGTCGCGTGCAATGGCACCAGCGTCCTGCATATCATCCGGCACAACAAGGGCAATTGATGTTATGGATTCACCCTCGTTGGTTTCCAGCCAGTTGGCTAGCTTCTCGGTGCAGTACTCTTCAAGAAGGCGAGGTTCTAGAGCTCTTTGACGGGTATAAGAACCGTCGGTCGCTTGATTCTGATCGTCGTCATCATCCTCCTCTTCCTCCTTGTCTTGTGTAGTGGCAGCTTGAGACGACGACGGCAAAGTTGGCGCTGCTTCCTTCCGCGGGATCTCCACACCGTACCGCAACCGCCGCTTGCCGACGTCACGCGCCCGCTCCTTCAGCTCGCGCAGCCGGATGGCCGCATTGTGCTGGGCGACCATCCTCTGCACCAACCAGGAAGCCCACCAGAGGTAGCGCCAGCGGCCGGCCCTGGCACGGTAGACCGCGGGGTCACCGCGCCGGAGGTAGAGGTCGATGCAGTTGCTGCAATCATGGGCCAGGTCACGGACCTGCTTCATCCACGTGCACACCTGCTAGTCGTGCCCGCCGCTGCCAGCAGGAGGTGCGGTCCTGGCCAGGTGTTCCAGGAAGCTGTGCATGCTCTCCATCTCCTCCTTGATGAACTCCGAGTCGCTGCCGACGCGGCTCAGCAGCAGCGCCTCGTTCCGGAGGAGGCCCAGCAGCGAGCTCACGGCGCCAGACGCGAGCTCAGCCATCGCAGCCGCGGCCCGGCCGGCTGGTGTATGTCCAGCAAGCTAGCTAGGCTCAGATTAGCTACGTCAACCAAGAAAATGGAGGAGCTGGAGCCTAACCAAGAACATGCCAATGAATTATTGGTTATCATGCATGCACGGGTGTGTGGCAACAATAGCATCACATGGTCTATAGATCTGCTTTGTCCTGGTACCAATGCCTAGCTAGTTTGCCTTCTACTCTTTCATTTACTTGAGCTGGCAAGGATGGTATGATTCCATTGAGGAATGTATTCTTTGAGTGTTTCTTCAGTTCAGGACCATGCCCAGACCCTTTACTTCATGTATCATTCTCTTTTGCTTTGCATGTCTGCTCTAGCATCTAAGTTCAGGACCATATCCAGACCCTTTACTTCAGGGATAATCCTCTTTTGCTTTGCATGTCTGTTCTACCATCTAACGATCCAATCCACTTTGTCTGGCAAAAGGATCGGATAATCGTCGAACGGGATGACGTGACAAAAACATGCATGCAATGGGAAACATATGCCTAGCTAGTTTTATCTTCTACTCTTTCATTTGCTTGAGTGACAAGGATGGTACGATACCATTGAGGAATGTCCGTATTCTTTGAGTGTTTCTTCAGTTCAGAGCCATGTCCAGACCCTTTGCTTCATGTATAATCCTCTTTTGCTTTGCATGTCTGTTCTAGCATCTAGGGGAGATCTTGACTCTTTGAATGGTTCCCGAAATGACTTGGATTGCTGCCACTTTCGCTTCTGGTATCAACGGACAAAGCCGGTGATTATGAAGTTGTTATGGATAATGTGTCTGGGCAACATGAACTTGTGGGATGAACCCCTGCACACAGAGATTACACTAGAACTCTATAAATGACAAAGGAATATTTAGCACATTTACAAATCCACATGTAGTGCAGAACAAAGATTTATATAGCTCACAAGCTAGGCATCCCAACTTTAGACATAAATATTCTACCATACACCATCTTCAGTATTACTCATCATGAGGAAGCAGACACTAGGCATGGTTTGCTACATCAGACGTGAAAATGAACTACTCTGCAGTAGGTACTCGGCAAGGCATTCCTTTCAGTTAGCTGTCAGGTTATTTGCAGTTCAATATCCTTGAAGTTTGACAATTTTGTGAAACCAAATCAGAAAAACACAGTGGAGCTTCAGCTACTTTAGATCAGAAAACTAAACCATAAATTTTAATTACCAAGATTATTAGGAAGATTACTCATCATGGGTAAGATTAGGAAGAGTAACTCCTAAGACATTCTGCCAGCCTTCCATCATGCAAAGTATGGTCAATATAATTTCAAGTCAAGGTTCATCTCGACACTCAGTCAATTAAAACATACACCCACGATTATGTTTGTCAAAAATTAATTTTTGAGTAAATGGACTTATTGTGAGATTGCAGGAAGTAAACTTATTGCTCTTCCAACAAACTCCTGTATTATATGAGCTTTACAAATAGACCTATGCATTCTGCCAATTTCCTAAGAATTGCAAGGTTCCATGTGCAACCTGGTGACGAGTTCACGAGCTGGTTTGAGAGCGCGGCAAAGCGTACAGACGCAGACACGGCCAAAGGCGTGAGATCTCCCATAGTCCTCATGATGTGGCAGCTGTGGTGCCTTCGAACTGACTGCGTTTTTGACAACTCGCCTGATGCGCCATGCTGGCGGACGCCATCCTCACTGAAGTGCGGCTATGCCTGCTTGCTGCAGCAAGGCACTCAGCATGCCCTCAACATAGTGACCTCCTGAGCCTATGCCATAAGGTTTTAGGGTAGTGTACAGTGGCTTTTTTGCCTGTATTTTGTTTCTTGTTTTTGGTTTGGCTTTGGTTTCTGTCTGTTTCTCTCTCTTCTTTGTTTTTTGAGGTTGTAAGACATGCTCCATCGTGGCGTTTCGCCGTTTATTCTAATACAATGATGATTACTGGGGTGTCCGTTCGAGAAAAAAATAACTCAATGTCTATTCTCATATCATCATAAGAAGTGGAAACTACGCATATCTCGACCATTTACTAACTATTTTCACTAACTAGTACTAGTAGTGATCTAGACGCTCTTATATTTCTTTACGGAGGGAGTAATAAATATCCTGTATTAAAAAGCAAATTCATTTCTATAATCCAAATTAAAAGATCGAGAATAAGACCAGATGCAGCATATATGGCCCCCATAACAATGAAAGGTGGAAAACAGATTGCTGAAAATTTAGGTAACTAAAATACTCGATACATACATAGAACGTTATTGCAGCAATATTAAAAGAATTACTCTTGGGGGGAAACAGTGCCATCATTAACTGGCATTTCAGGGAAAATGGACTCGATGCAGTTTTGTAAGGAGAATGGAATACCTTTAACGGTAGCAGCTGGAATCTTGCTCTCGTGTTTCTAACAAACTTGAAGAGATCATTAGTGCAGTCCTTCAACAATTCTTCAGTGTCTTCAAGCAATGGAATACACTGAATTACTGTTACAAAGAAAATGAGAACTTCAATGACTACACATTTTCAAACAATATGAATATTAGACAGCACAGGTAGAAAATTGTAACTCACAGCTCTATTCATCTTTATGGGACCTTTGTGCAAAATAAATACTCATTGTCAGGACTTTGCATGTCAACTTTAAAAAGGGTGTACCCATTGCTTAAAGTTCCCACACGAGGTGGGGTCTGGGGAAGGGATTTTCTAGACATCCTTCCTTTGCATAATAATTCTGCAAGGAGACTGGTTTGAACCCAGGACCTTGCTCTGATGACTCTTAACAAACTTGAGAGATCGCTAGTGCGGTTGAAATCCTTCCAACAATTCTTCAGTGTCTTTAAGCAGTGGAATACACTCAACTACTGTTATAAAGAAAATGAGAACTTCAATGCCTATACATTTTCAAACAATATGAATATTAGACAGTGCAGGACCAGCAGGCTACAGGCCCGCCTTCTTTGCATGCCAACTTTATTGAAGACAAATCTAACCCCTAGAAAAAAAGAGGAAATGTCACATGTGATGGTATGCAGCAACTTAAAGGACCATATCATTCAAACTCTCATTACCTTCTCCTGCAAAAACTTCAAAACCGAGAAATTTATTGTACCACATGATAGCTTCGTCTAGGTTCTTTTTTCCCATCATGTCAATATTAGCCTCAATAGCTTCGATAGCTGCCATCAAAAGAAGTATGAAGGTATGTTGATTTCACGTTCTGTGCATAGCTAGGGGAAATATTCTGACAAAAGAATCATGTTGGAGTCAACATAACTACAAATTACAAGGGCAAAAGATGTTGACCCTAGGAGCTCAAAAGAGCTCAGACTGGAATATTTGGACTCATATCTTTAAATCCTACTGAAACACTTCTAATTTCCTATTCAGTTTAGGCTTTGCAGATCAGGTAATACTGTGACACCTAAAAATATTGTACCATGATTTAGAATCTACATTTTTACCTCAAAGCTAATGTGATATTACACTTGTCTTTCCTAGTCCTATCCCTCTAATACAAGACCAAGCTCCTGAGCTGCTCATTCGTTGCAGTGGCAATCGAAATTGACTCACTGGCGAGCTTACTTTCTGATCCTTTCTTTAGTTGGGCTGCAGAGGCAGTGTACAACATTTCAGCCCTTCCACGAAATGCAGGAAAATGCAATGACACCAATACGAAATCAAACATTGATTAACTGGCGCATGTGGTGAACCATTATAACAAAAAAGAAACAAATTGAGTAGGATATAGATCCCTTTACTGCAGAGTGCACAAGTGAGTGAAGAAATGCTTGAAATGCTTACTGGACAGAGCTTCTGCCAGACTTGCCTCAAGTCCCATGAGCTGATCCTGTAGACCATTGATTTTTTTTTCTGTCATCAGAAAAGTGCACAAGTCAGAAAAACTAATTACCTTAAAGGGCAGCCTTTCCCTACATTTCTGTAAGAGGCTGTTTTCAGGTCTTGAACCCGTGACCTCATGGTCACAAGGCAGCAGCTTTACCACTGCGCCAAGGCTCCCTTTCAAAACTAATTACCTTTAGCTTGAAAATCACAAATTGTACCACAACCAAGCTAATTAATCGCCCAAAATAACATACCCAGTCGGCAGGTCGCACAACTCTCCACTTCCGAGATTTGCAGATTAACCGGCTCGCCGCCATCAACGAACTGAATAGCTTACAACTGGTATTGTACACTTCAGACATCACTCCCATGTGTTTCGTGACTGAAAGGATTTGCACCTGCTCAGAACCAAAAGCGGAAAATAAATAATTGTGCTTGATCTCACTGAATTGTAGTATGAATTCGGCTGCGGAAGAGGAGAACGCTGCCGGCGTGGGATTCGGGGGAGAAGGCCTCGGCGCTGTAGAGGTGTTTTTTCTTAATGTTTTTCTAGGGGAATGGTGTGCAGTAGAGGTGGTAAAGCCCACAGAAGGTCTGGCCCAATGCTAGCAGAGCGGAGACCGAACAAGGCCCAGTGGAGCTAAAAAGGGCGAAATTAGTAGTACTTTTTTTCAAAGATCACTCTCACCTCATAGGTTGTGACCAAGTGGCGTGCTGCATGTGCGTCACTTGTTGCAATATATATGATAGTTTTTTTTTCATAAATTTGTTTGTTCAAAATATTTTATCTCCTAAACCGTGCATTCAAACCTCAAACAATTTTCACCATTAGGTCCCTCGCGTCGAGATATTCTAAACTAGATTTCATGTTCATAGGTTTCAACGAATTTTTTTCCCTTTCCGAGGGTCACGCCCGTGCCTCTTGAGGAAACAAATCCGCACCTCCACGAGAAGTAATCTGTGCCTCTCGTGGAAGAAAAAATGCGTTTTTCAAGAAATTGTTTTCCTCGGTTTTTTGTCCAAATCCTCTGAAAAACCAGGAAAAACAGAAAAGCCAAAAACCAAAAAAATCATCTAAAAGCCAAAAACGCGAAAAGGTTGTTGCTTCTGGCTCCATGACGCAAAGGAGTACTCCTCAATGAGTAAAGAAAATAAAGCAAAATCTGAAGGGAGCCCCCAAAACGCGAAGGAGTACTCCTCAATTAGTTGCTCTCTAAAATTTAAAAAATTAACTATTTTCCACATAGCTTATGCTTCTCTTTTCCATAGCATAAATGTTTAACATGCCATCCAATTTTTTGTAAATAACTCAACTACCCAATTTTAGTTTCCCTAATAGGATTGTAGAGCTTCTGTAATATCACCTTTTTGACAGTTTCTCGAGGGCAAAAGGTTGTTGCTTCTGGCTCCATGAAGGCAGTTCCTGGCCAGACAACCATTCGATGGGATTGACGCGGTCGGCTGTACGACGTCGTCATCAACGTCGGGTGGGGTTCGCTTCCTACATGCCATCATGATCTGTCACGGTGTTTCGTTGTTGAGGTGAGCTACATTGCCGATACAGAGTAGGGGTGTCCATGTCCTCTCCCTGACAAATTTGCCGCTTTCCACGGTTGTCCTGGCGCCCTCGGGACATACCTCATTTCTACGCTACCGATGGCTTGATGTTCCCACTGTTTCACATGACTCAAGAAGCCGACTACAACATCCAACTAAGGCTGCCTGTAATGGAAGTATCATCCAATTATGGTTTCCTGTAATGCATGCCAACTAGCTAATTTTAATGAAGTGATATAGAATTAAATGAAGAAAGAAAGGGTTGAGTATCATACAATGGCTAATTTTTTTAAATAATACATTTTTTTTTAATTTGCACAAATATTACGCTTAAAAAATAATTTTTAAAAATAATACACCGTCGGCCCGCAGCAGGCCGAGTGGACCTAGTCGGCCCACAGCAAGCCGACTGAGATCCTATCGGCTTGCAGCTGGCCGATTGGCCTATCGGCCACCAGTTCAGGTTCAGTCGGCCAGTAGTGGGCCGACAGGGCCTAATTGGCCTGCTGTGGGCCGACAGGGACTAATTGGCTTGCTGTGGACCGACAGGTGTATGCCATCATTTTTGTCCCGAACGATCCCCGGATTTTTTATAAACTATGACGTATTTCGCGTAACCCTTTCCCCGCAATATTTTCCCGCCATATGTTCGCGCCAACTTTTTTCCGCCACCCGTTTCCCGCCATATGTTCGCGCTAACT
Source organism: Triticum dicoccoides (assembly GCF_002162155.2). NCBI lineage: Eukaryota > Viridiplantae > Streptophyta > Magnoliopsida > Poales > Poaceae > Triticum > Triticum dicoccoides. The sequence continues at coordinate 32,571,023 of NC_041382.1, forward strand.
CTTTCCCGCCACCTGTTTCCCGCCATATGTTCGCGCCAACTCTTTCCCGCCACCCGTTTCCCACCAATCGTTTCCCGCCATACCGCAATCGTTCTTTCCCGCCATTTTCTCATCCCTACCTATAAAACCCCCTTCAGACAGAGGAGGATAAGCATTCCAGTGTAGTGTAGTTGAGATGTCCCATTATCCTTCCGATCGTAGTTTTCACTCTGAGATGAGCAGGACTCTTTTGAGGCTAGCTACCGATTTCAGGATGGACAATAGGATAATTCCATGGGACGAACTCACCGGTAGTGACACCATAATGAATGAGTTGGCTCACGAATTACGTATGTCTGGATGGCCTGAAAGGACCTATGAGGAGGTATGTATAGAACTTCTTAGGTTGCATGCAAGGTGGAAGAAGGTAGTGGAGCCGGAGAGTGAAACTTTCAGAAGGACTGCAGAAAAGCATCCATTTTTATGGACTGAGGAGAGCGAGGACGAAGATGATATCTTCATGCCGCCGCTTCCGAATTCTGCATCGTCAAAGAGCAAGAGTTTTGCATCGTCCAAGGGCAAGAGTACTGCATCCTCGAAGGGCAAGAGTTCTGCATCGTCCAAGGGTAAGAGTTCTGCATCCTCAAAGGGCAAGAGTTCTGCATCGACGGAGGATGACGATTATGACTTCATGTAGTTTTTATGATGTATGTTGTAAGTTTAGTCGTACGTACCGTTAATTTAGATGCAGTTCTATCTAGTTGTTTATACTGTCTTGTTGTACGAGCATTATGTTCTATCTAAATATGATGTTGTGGTTCGGATAATAGAGTACTAAAATAGAGTAGGCATATGTCTCATACATAAGTACATAGTCATTTGTCTCATACATAGAATAGGCATAAGTCTCATACATAAGTAGATGGTCATGTCTCTACTGATAGATGGAAGCGTCAGTGACGACGTCTGGCCTGGCGGGGAGGCGGATCTGGAAGCGGTGACTATCCCAACCTGTTAGGTGGCTTAATGTTACGAGGAGGAATTTCAGACTCTCCCTGGTCATGCTGTGTATCCTGTGTGGGGCCTGGTGGAGGAGTCAAATACATGTTCATCCACTAGGTGTGCTGCGATATCTGAGCATGTATGTTCTCCTCGGGATGTTGATCACTACCCCACGTATGATATGATGCTGACATAGACGCATGATATCCGTAGGCTCCTACACGATGGAACGTTTAGTCATGAAGAATGAGGTCGCCTCAATTAATATTGAAAACAATAAAAATGAAGACACTTACCTGCTGGTTGTGACGGCTGCTCTGGCTCAAACACGAAGCTCGACGAGGGACCGTGCTGCTGTGGCTGTGGAGAAAACGCGAAGCTCGACGAGGGACCGTGATGCTGTGGCTGTGGAGAAAACACGAAGCTCGATGTGGGACCATAGTTCTGTGGTTGCTGCCACGTTGAACTGCCAGGTTGGTCAGGACGGGGTGGCTTGGTTGTCGGCTGATGTGCTAGACGTGGACGTGGTTGATGTCGGTGCATGGAGTGACGGGGCTGTTGCTACTGGTGCTGAACAATGTCGGTTCTCCGGGTGCACGTGATAGCCTCGTACACAGTCCGTATCTTGTTCTAAATTCGTTCCAAGAAGGGTTGTAGCACTGGACGGTGTTGAAGAAGAGGTCCAGACGACAGTGATCGTCCAAAGGTGGTCACGTCCTGGTAGAGTTCGTGTGTCAAGGTAGCCTGCAAATTTCCATGACGATTAATAATGTATGTCTCTTGCACGTCAAAGTATGTGACAACATTACTTAAAGAAAATATATCTTACCGCGTACTACCTAGAGCCCGAAGTGTCATTGCTCGGGTACATATCCGACGGGGTAGGATCCGGTATCTCCTCTGGGTGGGAGTGCTCAACGATGTGTAACCGTGTTCCGGTCATGTAGCACCGCAAATAGAGATTGAATTCATTGATATCAAAATTGTGATTCTCGTGCCATAGATGTGTGTTTGCTGTCTCCCATTCTATAACATACGGCTCTAGTCTAACTAGCCAGTCAGCAGTTGTCCTGGTCATGCCCTTCCTTGTCGTCCTAAAGTTGTGGTGTTTGTTCAACAATTACCTAAAGCTTCAAATGGAGTACTATGAAAGATAATGCAACATTGAAAAACTAGTTAATACCTGTGGATGTGTGCTGGCACCGGGTTCTCTATAGGGGGAGGCAGCTCCAACTGCAGAAGACCAAATTGCCTCATAACCCTCTGTTGTGCCATCTCCTCGACGAAGACATCGAAGATGATCTTTGATTTTGTCATCCAATAATCTCGGTCCCTTGTGCATAGCACAGACAGACCACCAGGGTATCTCGCTTGTATGGCTGCTTCCGTGTAGGGCTGCCAGATGACCCCGGTGTACGCATCGAACTGCTCGTTCAATGCTGTGTATGCCTTCCTGGTCTGATCACTAGCAAAGCGTCTCTGCAGAAAACAAAAGTTAGTAGCCTCTAGCATCGAACTATCTCTTGTGCAGAAAAAAGTTGCATTAAACTATAACACGGTGCATACCTCGCGTCGTGTCCAACACAGACCGAAAGTAGGCATGTCGATGCCGTCAACATCAAACATGGCGTCTATAGGCTCACGAACACGTACATCTGGTCGTCCTATAGAGAACCTCTCCCACGACCATAGCTATAGGAATAGAGGGCATCCAAGAAGGGTTGTCTTTCTCGATGTAAGCTGGCAACCGTTGCACATACCTCAGTATGTAGCCGCTAAGACCGCCGAACCCCAACTCCTCTGTCTGATCTGATCCGCCGTCTGAGCACTCCCTATCTCGAGTGCCATAGGGATGTAGAGCGTGCTAATAATGGTGACATGGTTCTCTGTGAACATCACCTTGCCGAAAAGCCACATCAAGTAGGTCTCCAGGCTCCGAGTGATCTGTTCCACAGTCAACGGCGCCCGGAAGTTTTGGATCTGCATTAAGCAAAGAGAAAGTTTTAGTTAGCCGCAGTTATTTTCTGTAAAACCATATGCACGATAACTTGAAGATAAGAGGTTGGGCAAATTACCTAGAAATTGAGCAACCACTCATACTTAGGTCCGTGATGCTCCCATACCGGATCCGGAGCATCCGGAAAAACACCATGAAAACATTGTGTAAGGGCTCGCTCCCAACCAGCCGGTGCGTCCAACGGTCCTATGGCATGACCTGCCAACGGTAGTCCGAGTAAAAGTGACACATCCTCCAGAGTAGGAGCCATCTCTCCCCATCGGAAGTGAAACGTGTGGGTCTCTGGCCTCCAACGGTCCACTAAGCAGCTCAGTAAGGACCCGTCGATGGAGATGCGTTTCTCACCCGGGATAGACTCAACCAGACATGCGAAAGGTAAAAGGTCGGCCCATTTCAACCTTCGTCAGAGAACATTTCAGTTAGTGTCTTCCATTAATATGCATGTTAGTGTGCAAATTAATAAAGCGCATACCGCTGAAGCCATCCTGGGTGTATCATCCAGTTTTCCTTAGGAGTGCGAGTGACCAGAGGTTCAAGCTTGCGCTCATACCATATCGCACCACAATGACCCCTATCAATGTCCCCATTCAGCAACCACATTCCCGACATTCCTGCGCATAAAAAAATCAGAACATAGTGCCACACTTAATAAAAATTCAGAACATAGCGCCACACTAAATACAAATTCATAACATAGTGTCACACTTAATAAAAATTCAGAACATGGTGCCACACTTAATACAAATTTAGAACATAGTGCCACACTTAATACAAATTCAGAACATAGTGCCACACTTAAATACAAATTCAGAACATAGTGCCACACTTAATACAAATTCAGAACATACTACTGCTAGCTTAGATTCTTCCTCTCGCCCTTACTCCTCTATTTTCTCTACCTCCTCTTCTTCCCAGGTTGCCTCCTCCACGCCCAGTGGCGAAAGTGGGACAATTAGTGTCCCTATGGCCAAATTCATTGCATAGAATGCATTGCCTAGTCGGACCTCCTGCTTCAGATTCATCCATATCATTCCGGATGCGCTGACACTGCCGTCTGCCTCTACTTGTACGCATATGCTCTGGGTTTGGAATGTAACGCCTTTCAGCGGGGTTGACGCTATTGAAATTACCCATTGATCGAAAACCCATCAGCTCACCTGTCCAGGTATTGAGGACAGACTCTTTCAGAAAAAATGGAGACACAAACGATATTGCATCCATTCCAAGTTGCCCGCAAGCAGCAAGTACATGTGAGCAAGGTAGTGAAGCAATTTCGGTTTGTTGCATGTGCACTCACACGTTGGCCACGCTTCATTACCAATTTTCACCTCATGCGTCCTCAACTCACTTGCACATCCGAATTTGTTGTTGGCTAAGCGAACCTCAAACCTTCTTTCTTGATTACCGATGGCGACTACAGTGTGTGATCTAGCTTTTTGCATCTTGTTGTCCATGTACTTCGTGACTCTTTCATAGTACCGTGTATTCAGGTTGTTGAAGATATGCAGCTCTGCTTTTTGACGTCTATCTCCGAAATACTTGACGGTGCCATAGAAAATACCCTCAACGATGGCTGTAAGTGGCAATGCCCGGTTTCCTCTGAGGACAAAGTTGTATGTTTCTGCGAGGTTCGTTGTCATGACACCGTACCTTGCTCCATGTGTGTCATGTAGCAAAGACCACCTCTCCAGAGGCTCATGCTCTATCCACTACTCGAAGGTTTTAATCGACCTCCCAAGCCTTCTCCTAGTACCTGGTGGGTCAAAGCCTGGCAGGTCACATAGCCCAACAGGCTCCTCCTCCACGGCCGCTGTTCCTGTTGCCAACTGTGCAGCTACTACTTCAACATGTTGAAGGGGAACGTAACAGAAAATAAAAATTTTCCTACGGTTTCACCAAGATCCATCTAGGAGTTCATCTAGCAACGAGTGATTAGATGCATCTACGTACCTTGTAGACCGCGAGCAGAAGCGTTCAAAGAACGGGGATGAGGAAGTCGTACTCGACGTGATTCGAATCACCGAAGATCCTAGCACCGAACGGACGGCAGCTCCGCGTTCAACACACGTACGGAACAGCCACGTCTCCTCCTTCTTGATCCAGCAAGGGGGGAGGAGAGGTTGAGGGAGATGGCACCAGCAGCAGCACGACGGCGTGGTGATGATGGAGCTGCAGTACTCCGGCAGGGCTTCGCCAAGCACTATGGAGGAGGAGGAGGTGTTGGAGAGGGAGAAGGAGGCAACCAAAGGCGTGGGAGAAAAGCCCTCCTTCCCCCACTATATATAGGAGGGCCTAGGGGGGGCGCCGGCCCTAGGAGATCCAATCTCCTAGGGTGGGGCGGCGGCCAAGGGAGGTTTCCGAGGCCATGTCTATACACATGCAATCAAATAATAATAGTGACATGCTAGGCTCGTCAAGTCAACCTAAGTGTTTGCATGTGTAAATCTGTCTTACACCCGTTGTATGTGAACGTTTAGAATCAAACACCCGATCATCACATGGTGCATTGAAACAACGAACTGTCGCAACGGTGCACAGTTAGGGGGAACACTTTCTTGAAATTATTATGAGGGATCATCTTATTTACTACCGTTGTTCTAAGTAAACAAGATGCAAAACATGATAAACATCACATGCAATCAAATAATAATAGTGACATGATATGGCCAATATCACATAGCTCCTTTGATCTCCATCTTGGGGCTCCATGATCATCTTGTCACCGGCTTGACACCATGATCTCCATCATCATGATCTCCATCATCGTGTCTCCATGAAGTTGCTCGCCAACTATTACTTCTACTACTATGGCTAACGCGTTTAGCAATAAAGTAAAGTAATTTACATGGCGTTTCTCAATGACATGCAGGTCATATAAAAATAAAGACAACTCCTATGGCTCCTGCCGGTTGTCATACTCATCGACATGCAAGTCGTGATTCCTATTACAATAGCATGAACAACTCATACATCACAACTTTGGCCATATCATATCACAAAGCACTTGCTGCAAAAACAAGTTAGACGTCCTCTAATTGTTGTTGCAAGTTTTACGTGGCTGAAGTAGGGTTCTAGCAAGAACGTTTTCTTACCTACGTGAAAGCCACAACGTGATTTGTCAACTTCTATTTACCCTTCATAAGGGCCCTTTTCATCGAATCCGCTCCAACTAAAGTAGGAGAGACAGACACCCGCCAGCCACCTTATGCAACTATTGCATGTTGGTCGGTGGAACCGGTCTCACGTAAGCATACATGTAAGGTTGGTCCGGGCCGCTTCATCCCACAATACCTTTGAAGCAAGATAAGACTAGTAGCGGCAAGAAAGTTGACAACATCTACGCCCAAAACAAATTGTGTTCTACTCGCGCAAGAAGAACTACGCATAGACCTAGCTCATGATGCCACTGAAGGGGAACGTAGCAGAAAATAAAATTTTTCCTACGGTTTCACCAAGATCCATCTAGGAGTTCATCTAGCAACAGTGATTAGATGCATCTACGTACCTTGTAGATCGCGAGCGGAAGCGTTCAAAGAACGGGGATGAGGAAGTCGTACTCGACGTGATTCGAATCACCGAAGATCCTAGCACCGAACGGACGGCAGCTCCGCGTTCAACACACGTACGGAACAGCCACGTCTCCTCCTTCTTGATCCAGCAAGGGGGGAGGAGAGGTTGAGGGAGATGGCACCAGCAGCAGCACGACGGCGTGGTGATGATGGAGCTGCAGTACTCCGGCAGGGCTTCGCCAAGCACTATGGAGGAGGAGGAGGTGTTGGAGAGGGAGAAGGAGGCAACCAAAGGCGTGGGAGAAAAGCCCTCCTTCCCCCACTATATATAGGAGGGCCTAGGGGGGGCGCCGGCCCTAGGAGATCCAATCTCCTAGGGTGGGGCGGCGGCCAAGGGAGGTTTCCCTCCCCCCCAAGGCACCTAGGAGGTGCCTTCCCCTCCTAGGACTCTTCCCCTTGGAAACCCTAGGCGCATGGGCCTCTTGGGGCTGGTGCCCTTGGCCCATGTAAGCCAAGGCGCACCCCATACAGCCCATGTGGCCCCCGGGATGGGCGGCCCCACCCGGTGGACCCCCGGGACCCTTCCGGTGGTCCCGGTACAATACCGATGACCCCGAAACTTGTCCCGATGGCCGAAACAGGACTTCCTATATATAATTCTTTACCTCCGGACCATTCCGGAACTCCTCGTAACGTCCGGGATCTCATCCGGGACTCCGAACAACATTCGTGTTACTGCATATACATATCCCTACAACCCTAGCGTCACCGAACCTTAAGTGTGTAGACCCTACGGGTTCGGGAGACATGCAGACATGACCGAGACGACTCTCCGGTCAATAACCAACAGCGGGATCTGGATACCCATGTTGGCTCCCACATACTCCACGATGATCTCATCGGATGAACCAGGATGTCGAGGATTCAAGCAACCCCGTATGCAATTCCCTTTGTCAATCGATATGTTACTTGCCCGAGATTCGATCGTCGGTATCCCCATACCTCGTTCAATCTCGTTACCGGCAAGTCACTTTACTCGTACCGTAATGCATGATCCCGTGACCAGACACTTGGTCACTTTGAGCTCATTATGATGATGCATTACCGAGTGGGCCCAGTGATACCTCTTCGTCATACGGAGTGACAAATCCCAGTCTTGATCTGTGTCAACCCAACAGACACTTTCAGAGATACCCGTAGTATACCTTTATAGTCACCCAGTTACGTGTGACGTTTGGTACACCCAAAGCACTCCTATGGTATCCGGGAGTTACACGATCTCATGGTCTAAGGAAAGGATACTTGACATTGGAAAAACTCTAGCAAACGAACTACACGATCTTTATGCTATGCTTAGGATTGGGTCTTGTCCATCACATCATTCTCCTAATGATGTGATCCCGTTATCAATGACATCCAATGTCCATAGTCAGGAAACCATGACTATCTGTTGATCAACAAGCTAGTCAACTAGAGGCTTACTAGGGACATGTTGGTGTCTATTATTCACACATGTATTACGATTTCCGGATAATACAATTATAGCATGAATAAAGACAATTATCATGAACAAAGAAACATAATAATAATGCTTTTATTATTGCCTCTAGGGCATATTTCCAACAGTCTCCCACTTGCACTAGAGTCAATAATCTAGTTACATTGTGATGAATCGAACACCCATGGAATTCTGGTGTTGATCATGTTTTGCCCCAGGGAGAGGTTTAGTCAACGGATCTGCTACATTCAGGTCCGTATGTACTTTACAAATCTCTATGTCTCCATCTTGAACATTTTCACGAATGGAGTTGAAGCGACGCTTGATGTGCCTTGTCTTCTTGTGAAACCTGGGCTCCTTGGCAAGTGCAATAGCTCCAGTGTTGTCACAAAAGAGTTTGATTGGCCCCGACGCATTGGGTATGACTCCTAGGTCGGTGATGAACTCCTTCACCCATATTGCTTCATGTGCTGCCTCCGAGGCTGCCATGTACTCCGCTTCACATGTAGATCCCGCCACGACGCTCTGCTTGCAACTGCACCAGCTTACTGCCCCACCATTCAAAATATACACGTATCCGGTCTGTGACTTAGAGTCATCCAGATCTGTGTCGAAGCTAGCGTCGACGTAACCCTTTACGACGAGCTCTTCGTCACCTCCATAAACGAGAAACATTTCCTTAGTCCTTTTTAGGTACTTCAGGATATTCTTGACCGCTATCCAGTGTTCCTTGCCGGGATTACTTTGGTACCTTCCTACCAAACTTACGTCAAGGTTTATATCAGGTCTGGTACACAGCATGGCATACATAATAGACCCTATGGCCGAGGCATAGGGGATGACACTCATCTCTTCTATATCTTCTGCCGTGGTCGGACATTGAGCTGAGCTCAATTTCACACCTTGTAATACAGGCAAGAACCCCTTCTTAGACTGATCCATATTGAACTTCTTCAATATCTTATCAAGGTATGTGCTTTGTGAAAGACCTATGAGGCGTCTTGATCTATCTCTGTAGATCTTGATGCCTAATATATAAGCAGCTTCTCCAAGGTCCTTCATTGAAAAACTCTTATTCAAGTAGGCCTTTATGCTGTCCAAGAGTTCTATATCATTTCCCATCAAAAGTATGTCATCTACATATAATATGAGAAATGCTACAGAGCTCCCACTCACTTTCTTGTAAACGCAGGCTTCTCCATAAGTCTGCGTAAACCCAAACGCTTTGATCATCTCATCAAAGCGAATGTTCCAACTCCGAGATGCTTGCACCAGCCCATAAATCGAGCGTTGGAGCTTGCACACCTTGTCAGCATTCTTAGGATCGACAAAACCTTCCGTCTGCATCATATACAATTCTTCCTTAAGGAAACCATTAAGAAATGCCGTTTTGACGTCCATCTGCCATATTTCATAATCATAAAATGCGGCAATAGCTAACATGATTCGGACGGACTTCAGCTTCGCTACCGGTGAGAAAGTCTCATCGTAGTCAACCCCTTGAATTTGTCGATAACCCTTAGCGACAAGCCTAGCTTTATAGATGGTCACATTACCATCCGCGTCTGTCTTCTTCTTAAAGATCCATTTATTTTCTATGGCTCGCCGTTCAACGGGCAAGTCAGTCAAAGTCCATACTTCGTTTTCATACATGGATCCTACCTCGGATTTCATGGCTTCTAGCCATTTGTCGGAATCCGGGCCCGCCATCGCTTCTTCATAGTTCGAAGGTTCACTGTTGTCTAACAACATGATTTCCAAGACAGGGTTGCCGTACCACTCTGGTGCGGAACGTGTCCTTGTGGACCTTAGAAGTTCAGTAGGAGCTTGATCCGAAGTATCTCGATCATCATCATTAACTTCCTCTCTAATTGGTGCAGGCACCACAGGAACATTTTCCTGAGCTGCGCTACTCTTTGCTTCAAGAGGTAGTACTTCATCAAGCTCTACTTTCCTCCCACTTACTTCTTTCGAGAGAAACTCCTTCTCTAGAAAGGATCCATTCTTGGCAATAAAGATCTTGCCTTCGGATCTGAGGTAGAAGGTATACCCAACAGTTTCTTTAGGGTATCCTATGAAGACGCATTTTTCCGACTTGGGTTCGAGCTTTTCAGGTTGAAGTTTCTTGACATAAGCATCGCATCCCCAAACTTTTAGAAACGACAACTTAGGTTTCTTACCAAACCATAATTCAAACGGTGTCATCTCAACGGATTTCGACGGAGCCCTATTTAAAGTGAATGCGGCAGTCTCTAAAGCATAGCCCCAAAAAGATAGCGGTAAATCGGTAAGAGACATCATAGATCGTACCATATCTAATAGAGTGCGATTACGACGTTCGTACACACCATTACGCTGAGGTGTTCCAGGCGGCATGAGTTGTGAAACTATTTCACATTTTCTTAAGTGTGTGCCAAATTCGTGACTCAAGTATTCTCCTCCACGATCTGATCGTAGAAACTTGATTTTCCTGTCACGTTGATTCTCAACCTCACTCTGAAATTCCTTGAACTTTTCAAAGGTTTCAGACTTGTGTTTCATTAAGTAGTTATACCCATATCTACTCAAATCATCCGTGAGGGTGAGAACATAACGATAGCCACCGCGAGCCTCAACACTCATTGGACCGCACACATCAGTATGTATGATTTCCAATAAGTTGGTTGCTCGCTCCATTGTTCCTGAGAACGGAGTCTTGGTCATCTTACCCATGAGGCATGGCTCGCACGTGTCAAATGATTCGTAATCAAGAGACTCTAAAAGTCCATCTGCATGGAGCTTCTTCATGCGTTTGACACCTATGTGACCAAGGCGGCAGTGCCACAAGTATGTGGGACTATCATTATCAACCTTACATCTTTTGGTACTCACACTATGAATATGTGTAGCATTACGCTCGAGATTCATTAAGAATAAACCATTCACCGTAGGAGCATGACCATAAAACATATCTCTCATATAAATAGAACAACCATTATTCTCGGATTTAAATGAGTAGCCATCTCGAATTAAACAAGATCCCGATACAATGTTCATGCTCAAAGCTGGCACTAAATAACAATTATTAAGGTTTAAAACTAATCCCGAAGGTAAATATAGAGGTAGCGTGCCGACGGCGATCACATTGACCTTGGAACCATTCCCGACGTGCATCGTCACCTCGTCCTTTGCCAGTCTCCGCTTATTCCGCAGCCCCTGCTTTGAGTTACAAATGTGAGCAACTGCACCGGTATCAAATACCCAGGAGCTACTACGGGTACTAGTAAGGTACACATCAATTACATGTATATCATATATACCTTTTGTTTTGCCGGCCTTCTTGTCTGCTAAGTATTTGGGGCAGTTCCGCTTCGAGTGACCACTTCCCTTGCAATAAAAGCACTCAGTCTCGGGCTTGGGTCCATTCTTTGGCTTCTTCCCAGCAGCTTGCTTGCCGGGCGCGGCAACTCCTTTGCCGTCCTTCTTGAAGTTCTTTTTACCCTTGCCCTTCTTGAACTTAGTGGTTTTATTGACCATCAACACTTGATGTTCCTTCTTGACTTCTACCTCTGCTGATTTCAGCATTGCAAATACTTCAGGAATGGTCTTTTCCATCCCCTGCATATTGAAGTTCATCACAAAGCTCTTGTAGCTTGGTGGAAGCGATTGGAGGATTCTGTCAATGACCGCATCATCCGGGAGATTAACTCCCAGCTGAGTCAAGCGGTTATGTAACCCAGACATAGTGAGTATGTGCTCACTGACAGAACTATTTTCCTCCATCTTACAGCTAAAGAATTTGTCGGAGACTTCATATCTCTCGACCCGGGCATGAGCTTGAAAAACCATTTTCAGCTCTTCGAACATCTCATATGCTCCGTGTCTCTCAAAACGCTTTTGGAGCCCCGGCTCTAAGCTGTAAAGCATGCCGCACTGAACGAGGGAGTAGTCATCAGCACGTGTCTGCCAAGCGTTCATAACGTCTTGGTTCTGTGGGACGGGTGGATCACCTAGCGGTGCTTGTAGGACATAATCTTTCTTGGCAGCTATGAGGATGATCCTCAGGTTCCGGACCCAGTCCGTATAGTTGCTGCCATCGTCTTTCAGCTTGGTTTTCTCTAGGAACGCGTTGAAGTTGAGGACTACGTTGGCCATTTGATCTACAAGACATACTGTAAAGATTTTAGACTAAGTTCATGATAATTAAGTTCATCTAATCAAATTATTCAATGAACTCCCACTTAGATAGACATCCCTCTTCTAGTCATCTAAGTATAACATGATCCGAGTCAACTAGGCCGTGTCCGATCATCACGTGAGACGGACTAGCCAACATCGGTGAACATCTTCATGTTGATCGTATCTTCTATACGACTCATGCTCGACCTTTCGGTCTTCTGTGTTCCGAGGCCATGTCTATACACATGCTAGGCTCGTCAAGTCAACCTAAGTGTTTGCATGTGTAAATCTGTCTTACACCCGTTGTATGTGAACGTTTAGAATCAAACACCCGATCATCACATGGTGCATTGAAACAACGAACTGTCGCAACGGTGCACAGTTAGGGGGAACACTTTCTTGAAATTATTATGAGGGATCATCTTATTTACTACCGTTGTTCTAAGTAAACAAGATGCAAAACATGATAAACATCACATGCAATCAAATAATAATAGTGACATGATATGGCCAATATCACATAGCTCCTTTGATCTCCATCTTGGGGCTCCATGATCATCTTGTCACCGGCTTGACACCATGATCTCCATCATCATGATCTCCATCATCGTGTCTCCATGAAGTTGCTCGCCAACTATTACTTCTACTACTATGGCTAACGCGTTTAGCAATAAAGTAAAGTAATTTACATGGCGTTTCTCAATGACATGCAGGTCATATAAAAATAAAGACAACTCCTATGGCTCCTGCCGGTTGTCATACTCATCGACATGCAAGTCGTGATTCCTATTACAATAGCATGAACAACTCATACATCACAACTTTGGCCATATCATATCACAAAGCACTTGCTGCAAAAACAAGTTAGACGTCCTCTAATTGTTGTTGCAAGTTTTACGTGGCTGAAGTAGGGTTCTAGCAAGAACGTTTTCTTACCTACGTGAAAGCCACAACGTGATTTGTCAACTTCTATTTACCCTTCATAAGGGCCCTTTTCATCGAATCCGCTCCAACTAAAGTAGGAGAGACAGACACCCGCCAGCCACCTTATGCAACTATTGCATGTTGGTCGGTGGAACCGGTCTCACGTAAGCATACATGTAAGGTTGGTCCGGGCCGCTTCATCCCACAATACCGTTGAAGCAAGATAAGACTAGTAGCGGCAAGAAAGTTGACAACATCTACGCCCATAACAAATTGTGTTCTACTCGCGCAAGAAGAACTACGCATAGACCTAGCTCATGATGCCACTGAAGGGGAACGTAGCAGAAAATAAAATTTTTCCTACGGTTTCACCAAGATCCATCTAGGAGTTCATCTAGCAACAGTGATTAGATGCATCTACGTACCTTGTAGATCGCGAGCGGAAGCGTTCAAAGAACGGGGATGAGGAAGTCGTACTCGACGTGATTCGAATCACCGAAGATCCTAGCACCGAACGGACGGCAGCTCCGCGTTCAACACACGTACGGAACAGCCACGTCTCCTCCTTCTTGATCCAGCAAGGGGGGAGGAGAGGTTGAGGGAGATGGCACCAGCAGCAGCACGACGGCGTGGTGATGATGGAGCTGCAGTACTCCGGCAGGGCTTCGCCAAGCACTATGGAGGAGGAGGAGGTGTTGGAGAGGGAGAAGGAGGCAACCAAAGGCGTGGGAGAAAAGCCCTCCTTCCCCCACTATATATAGGAGGGCCTAGGGGGGGCGCCGGCCCTAGGAGATCCAATCTCCTAGGGTGGGGTGGCGGCCAAGGGAGGTTTCCCTGCCCCCCAAGGCACCTAGGAGGTGCCTTCCCCTCCTAGGACTCTTCCCCTTGGAAACCCTAGGCGCATGGGCCTCTTGGGGCTGGTGCCCTTGGCCCATGTAGGCCAAGGCGCACCCCATACAGCCCATGTGGCCCCCGGGATGGGCGGCCCCACCCGGTGGACCCCCGGGACCCTTCCGGTGGTCCCGGTACAATACCGATGACCCCGAAACTTGTCCCGATGGCCGAAACAGGACTTCCTATATATAATTCTTTACCTCCGGACCATTCCGGAACTCCTCGTGATGTCCGGGATCTCATCCGGGACTCCGAACAACATTCGGGTTACTGCATATACATATCCCTACAACCCTAGCGTCACTGAACCTTAAGTGTGTAGACCCTACGGGTTCGGGAGACATGCAGACATGATCGAGACGACTCTCCGGTCAATAACCAACAGAGGGATCTGGATACCCATGTTGGCTCCCACATACTCCATGATGATCTCATCGGATGAACCACGATGTCGAGGATTCAAGCAACCCCGTATGCAATTCCCTTTGTCAATCGATATGTTACTTGCCCGAGATTCGATCGTCGGTATCCCCATACCTCGTTCAATCTCGTTACCGGCAAGTCACTTTACTCGTACCGTAATGCATGATCCCGTGACCAGACACTTGGTCACTTTGAGCTCATTATGATGATGCATTACCGAGTGGGCCCAGTGATACCTCTCCGTCATACGGAGTGACAAATCCCAGTCTTCCCAACAGACACTTTCGGAGATACCCGTAGTATACCTTTATAGTCACCCAGTTACGTTGTGACGTTTGGTACACCCAAAGCACTCCTACGGTATCCGGGAGTTACACGATCTCATGGTCTAAGGAAAGGATACTTGACATTGGAAAAACTCTAGCAAACGAACTACACGATCTTTATGCTATGTTTAGGATTGGGTCTTGTCCATCACATCATTCTCCTAATGATGTGATTCCGTTATCAATGACATCCAATGTCCATAGTCAGGAAACCATGACTATCTGTTGATCAACGAGCTAGTCAACTAGAGGCTTACTAGGGACATGTTGGTGTCTATTATTCACACATGTATTACAATTTCCGGATAATACAATTATAGCATGAATAAAGACAATTATCATGAACAAAGAAATATAATAATAATAATGCTTTTATTATTGCCTCTAGGGCATATTTCCAACACATGTGCCCTCACCGCTGCATCTCTTGCAGCTTTCCTGTCCCTCACGTGTCTCTGCGTGCACACATTAAGTCTGTCGCGTATCAAATTGTACTTCTATAACTGGTTCTGCTTGTAGAGTTTTTTGAACAGATTCATCAGGTTCTTATTTCTAAACTACGAGAAGAAATTAGCCCCCAGATGACGCATGCACCAACGGCTCTGCAAGTCCTGCCATGGAACTTGTTCCTCAGGGCCTAGGTTTGTTAGTGTCCTTATCGCACTAAGTATACCTGCATGCCTGTCATGAAGGATGCACACATTGGTCTTCTCCTTCACAACTGATATTTTCAACTGCCTGAATAACCATGTCCAACTTTCAATGTTCTCACTCTCCACAAAAGCAAATGCGAGTGGGACGACTTGATTTTGGCCGTCTTGACCTATGGCTGTCAGGATCTGACCCTTGTAGTTGCCTGTGAGAAAAGTACCGTCAACACATATCACCGGTCGGCAATGCCTGAAAGCTTCTATGCATACACCAAAAGAGAAGAAGAGACGATGCAGCACCCTCACAGTTGGGAACTCTGGCATTAACATGTCTTGGATATCGATATAGGTGCCTGGATTCCGCTGCCGCAGGGTGTGGAGGAGCTGGACAAGAGAGTCATATGCATCAAAATAAGAACCAAATCCCCTCTCAAGCGCCGCATGCTTAGCCCTCCAAGCCTTGCCATAAGAAATTTTGTACTTGAACCTGGAGAAGACTTTTGTCTGGACTGCCTTCACTTCCATAGCTTTGCCCTGCACTATCTCATCATAAAACAACCGGGCAATAAGCATCGATAAAAGGTTGGCATGATCCTGAGGGATACAGGGAATAAGAAAACTGTGATTAACTAAGTCACTTGTCACCCAACTTGTGCCATACTTAGGGAGAAAGCTGTGTACCCTGGCGGGACAATCTGCATTCTTGCATACCATTGTCAGGAATTTCTGACTGTACACCTAAGATGTGAAAACCCTTTGCGTGGACATTGCCCAGTTAATTATTGCATCTTTCACGGCTTGCTTGTTCGGATACATAGCACCCGTCGCAATATTGTTCTTATGATATTGCCAGGCTGAATCATGTCCATCATTCACGGTCATTGCAGATAAGAAGTCATGATTCCATGATGCAGGATTCGGGACCTCCTCTGCATTTTCTTCTTCATCTGACTCGTCAGAATCATCGGCATGACCCCTTTCAACATCGGTGTCTTCTTCTTCCATCTGGTCTTGCATGTGCCCATCTACCTCGTCAGCGTCCACCTCGCCATTGTAATCACCATCGGCATTTCCTCCTTCTACCTGACTACTCTGCCCTGGTTCATAACCATAAGCATTTCCTCCTTCTACCTGACTGCTCTGTCCTTGTTCGTAACCATCATCTCCAGCATTTGACATAGATAACTGCCTCCCTACACTGCTATGACCAGGATTGTAGCCACTCTCGCCTTCATGTGCAGTGACCTCCTTCACGACGGGAAGCACTAAAGCAACATGATTGCATCCCCTTCGTTCACAACCTTGTAACCACGGCACCCATTCGGAGTCTCGCTCTATCGGCCTCAAATAAAAGTAAATTATTGAACTTGATCGTGTCCACAATGCATGAACATCGACGGTGTGTGTTTCAGTATCAAGACCTAAACTTGCCACAATCCATTCTTTCAACTGACTGACAGACCATGTTTGAGGTGCGCTCATTGGCACATCTATGTGAGTAAATTCACTCAGATCTGCTCCCATCTCAGTTGTTTGGACAGTACCAGGACCATAGCAAAATCTGAAGTGAAGAAAATATGCCCTAGAGGCAATAATAAAGTTATTATTTATTTCCTTATATCATGATAAATGTTTATTATTCATGCTATAATTGTATTAACCGGAAACATAATACATGTGTGAATACATAGACAAACAGAGTGTCACTAGTATGCCTCTACTTGACTAGCTCGTTGATTAAAGATGGTTATGTTTCCTAACCATAGACATGAGTTTTCATTTGATTAACAGGATCACATCATTAGGAGAATGATGTGATTGACTTGACCCATTCCGTTAGCATAGCACTTGATCATTTAGTTTGTTGCTATTGCTTTCTTCATGACTTATACATGTTCCTATGACTATGAGATTATGCAACTCCCATTTACCGGAGGAACACTTTGTGTGCTACCAAACGTCACAACGTAACTGGGTGATTATAAAGGTGCTCTACAGGTGTCTCCGAAGGTACTTGTTGGGTTGGCGTATTTTGAGATTAGGATTTGTCACTCCGATTGTCGGAGAGGTATCTCTGGGCCCTCTCGGTAATGCACATCACTTAAGCCTTGCAAGCATTGCAACTAATGAGTTAGTTGCAGGATGATGTATTACGGAACGAGTAAAGAGACTTGTCGGTAACGAGATTGAACTAGGTATTGAGATACCGACGATCGAATCTCGGGCAAGTAATATACCAATGACAAAGGGAACAACGTATGTTGTTATGCGGTCTGACCGATAAAGATCTTCGTAGAATATGTGGGAGCCAATATGAGCATCCAGGTTCCGCTATTGGTTATTGACCGGAGACGTGTCTCGGTCATGTCTACATTGTTCTCGAACTTGTAGGGTCCGCACGCTTAAGGTTTCGATGACAGTTATATTATGAGTTTATGAGTTTTGATGTACCGAAGGAGTTCGGAGACTCGGATGAGATCGGGGACATGACGAGGAGTCTCGAAATGGTCGAGACATAAATATCGATATATTGGACGACTATATTCGGACATCGGAAAGGTTCCGAGTGATTCGGGTATTTTTCGAAGTACCGGAGAGTTACGGGAATTCGTCGGGGAGTATATGCACCTTATTGGGCCATTCGGGAATAGAGGAGAGAGGCCAAAAGGAAGGAGGCGCGCGCCCCCCTCTGGTCCGAATTGGACAAGGGGTGCAGCCCACTTTTCCTTGTTCCTCTCCCCCTCTTTCCTTCTCTCCTACTCCAACAAGGGAAGGAGGAGTCCTACTCCTGGCACACCCTCCTCCTAGGCCGGCCGCCTCCCTCCCTTGCTCCTATATATAAGGGGGCAGGGGGGGCACCCCACAGACACAACAATTGATCATTGGTCTCTTAGCCGTGTGCGGTGCCCCCCTCCACCATAATCTTCGATAATATTGTAGCGGTGCTTAGGCAAAGCCTTGCGACGGTAGAACATCAAGATCGTCACCATGCCGTCATGCTGACGGAACTCTTCCCCAACATTCTGCTGGATCAGAGTCCGGGGATCGTCATCGAGCTGAACGTGTGCTAGAACTCGGAGGTGTCGTAGTTTTGGTGCTTGATCGGTCAGGCCGTGAAGACGTACGACTACATCAACCGCGTTGTTATAATGCTTCCGCTTTCGGTCTACGAGGGTACGTGGACAACACTCTCCCCTCTCGTTTCTATGCATCACCATGATCTTGCGTGTGCGTAGGAATTTTTTTTGAAATTACTACGTTCCCCAACAGTGGCATCCGAGCCAGGTTTTATGCGTAGATGTCATATGCATGAGTAGAACACAAGTGATTTGTGGGCGATATAAGTCATACTTCTTACCAGCATGTCATACTTTGGTTCGGTGGTATTGTTGGATGAAGCGGCCCGGACCGACGTTACGCGTACGCTTACGCGAGGCTGGTTCTACCGACGTGCTTTGCACACAGATGGCTGGCGGGTGTTAGTTTCTCCAACTTTAGTTGAACCGAGTGTGGCTACGCCTGGTCCTTGTGAAGGTTAAAATAGCACAAACTTGACAAACTATCGTTATGGTTTTGATGCGTAGGTAAGAACGGTTCTTGCTCAGCCCGTAGCAGCCACGTAAAACTTGCAACAACAAAGTAAAGGACGTCTAACTTGTTTTTGTAGGGCATGTTGTGATGTGATATGGTCAAGACGTGATGAGATATAAGTTGTTGTATGAGATGATCATGTTTTGTTGAAGTTATCGGCAACTGGCAAAAGCCTTATGGTTATCTCTCTATTGCATAAGATGCAAGCGCCAAATAATTGCCCTACTTTATCGCTATGCGATAGCAATAGTTGCAAGAGCAATAGTTGGCGACGACCATGTGACGACACATTGATATAGATCAAGATGATGGAGATCATGGTGTCATGCCGGTGACAATGGAAATCATGACGATGCTTTGGAGATGGAGATCAAAGGCACAAGATGATGATGACCATATCATATCACATATTTTGATTGCATGTGATGTTCATCTTTTATGCATCTTATCTTGCTTTGATTGACAGTAGCATTATAAGATGATCTCTCACTAAATTTTAAGATAAAAAGTGTTCTCCCTGAGTATGCACCATTGCCAAAGTTCGTCGTGCCCAAACACCACGTGATGATCGGGTGTGATAAGCTCTACGTCCATCTACAACGGGTGCAAGCCAGTTTTGCACACGCAGAATACTCAGGTTAAACTTGACGAGCCTAGCATATGCAGATATGGCCTCGGAACACTGAGACTGAAAGGTCGAGCGTGAATCATATAGTAGATATGATCAACATAGTGATGTTCACCATCGAAAACTACTCCATTTCATGTGATGATCGGTTATGGTTTAGTTGATTTGGATGACGTGATCACTTGGAAGATTAAAGGGATGTCTTTCTAAGTAGGAGTTCTTAAGTAATATGATTAATTGAACTTAAATTTATCATGAACTTAGTCCTGGTAGTATTAGCATATCTATGTTGTAGATCAATAGCTCGCGTTTAGCTCCCCTGTTTTATTTTTGATATGTTCCTAGAGAAAACTAAGTTGAAAGATTTTAGTAGCAATGATGCAGATTGGATCCGTGATCTGAGGTTTATCCTCATTGCTGCACAGAAGAATTATGTCCTTGATGCACCGCTAGGTGACAAACCTATTGCAGGAGCAGATGCAGATGTTATGAACGTTTGGCTAGCTCAATATGATGACTACTTGGTAGTTTAGTGCCCCATGCTTAAATGGCTTAGAATCGGGACTTCAAAGATGTTTTGAACGTCATGGACCATATGAGATGTTCCAGGAGTTGAAGTTAATATTTCAAGAAAATACCCGAGTTGAGAGATATGAAGTCTCCAACAAGTTCTATAGCTAAAAGATGGAGGAGAATAGCTCAAGCAGTGAGCATGTGCTCAGATTGTCTGGGTACTACAATCGCTTGAATCAAGTGGGAGTTAATCTTCCAGATAAAATAGTGATTGACAGAATTCTTTAGTCACCATCACCAAGTTAGTAGAACTTCGTGATGAACTATAATATGCAAGGGATAACGGAAACGATTCCCAAGCTCTTCGTGATGCTGAAATCAATGAAGGTAGAAATCAAGAAAAGCATCAAGTGTTGATGGTTGACAAAGACCACTAGTTTCAAAAAGGGCAAAGGGAAGAAAGGGAACTTCAAGAAGAACGGCAAGCAAGTTGCTGCTCAAGTGAAGAAGCCCAAGTCTGGACCTAAGCCTGAGACTGAGTGCTTCTACTGCAAAGGGGCTGGTCACTAGAAGCGGAACTGCCTCAAGTATTTGGCGGATAAGAAGGATGGCAAAGTGAACAAAGGTATATTTGATATACAGATTATTGATGTGTATTTTACTAGTGTTCGTAGCAACCCCTCGGTATTTGATACTGGTTCAGTTGCTAAGAGTAGTAACTCGAAACGGGAGTTGCAGAATGAACAGAGACTGGTTAAGGGTGAAGTGACGATGTGTGTTGGAAGTGGTTCCAAGATTGATATGATCATCATCGCACACTCCCTATACTTTCGGGATTAGTGTTGAACCTAAATAAGTGTTATTTGGTGTTTGCGTTAAGTATGAATATGATTTGATCATGTTTATTGCAATACGGTTATTCATTTAAGTAAGAGAATAAATTGTTGTTCTATTTACATGAATAAAACCTTATATGGTTACACACCCAATGAAAATGGTTCGTTGGATCTCGATCGTAGTGATACACATATTCATAATATTGAAACCAAAAGATGCAAAGTTAATAATGATAGTGCAACTTATTTGTGGCACTACAGTTTAGGTCATATTGGTGTAAATGGCATGAAGAAACTCCATGCTGATGGACTTTTGGAATCACTTGATTATGAATTAGTTGATGCTTGCGAACCATGCCTCATGGGCAAGATGACTAAGACTCCATTCTACGGAACAATGGAGCAAGCAACAGATTTGTTGGAAATCATATTGTTGGAAATATGCCCTAGAGGCAATAATAAAATGATTATTATATTTCCTTGTTCGTGATAATTGTCTATTATTCATGCTATAATTGTATTATCTGAAAATCGTAATACATGTGTGAATACATAGACCACAATGTGTCCCTAGTGAGCCTCTAGGTTACTAGCTCATTGATCAACAGATAGTCATGGTTTCCTGGCTATGGACATGGGGATGTCATTGATAACGGGATCACATCATTAGGAGAATGATGTGATGGACAAGACCCAAACCTAAGCATAGCACAATGATCGTGTAGTTCGTTTGCTGTAGCTTTTCTGGATGTCAAGTATCATTTCCTTAGACCATGAGATTGTGCAACTCCCGGATACCGTAGGAGTGCCTTGGGTATGCCAAACGTCACAACGTAACTGCGTGACTATAAAGGTACATTACAGGTATCTCCGAAAGTGTCTGTTGGGTTGGCACGAATCGAGACTGGGACTTGTCACTCCGTATGACGGAGAGGTATCTTTGGGCCCACTCGGTAATGCATCATCATAATGAGCTCAATGTGATCAAGTGGTTGATCATGGGATCATGCATTACGGTACGAGCAAAGTGACTTGCCGATAACGAGACTAAAGGAGGTATTGGGATACCGATGATCGAGTCTCGGGCAAGTAACGTACCGATTGACAAAGGGAATTGAGTACGGGATTGATTAGGTCCTCAACATCGTGGTTCATCCGATGAGATCATCGAGGAGCATGTGGGAGCCAACATGGGTATCCAGATCCCGCTGTTGGTTATTGACCAGAGAGTCGTCTCGGTCATGTCTGCTTGTCTCCCGAACCCGTAGGGTCTACACACTTAAGGTTCGGTGACGCTAGGGTTGTATAGATATGAGTATGCAGTAATCCGAAAGTTGTTCGGAGTCCCGGATGAGATCCTGGACGTCACGAGGAGTTCCGGAATGGTCCGGAGGTGAAGAATTATATATAGGAAGTGTTGTTTCGGCCATCGGGAAAGTTTCGGGGTCACGGGTATTGTACCGGGACCACCGGATGGGTCCCGGGGGTCCACCGGGTGGGGCCACCCATCCCGGAGGGCCCCATGGGCTGAAGTGGGGAGGGGAACCAGCCCTTAGTGGGCTGGTGCGCCCCTCCCTTGGGCCCCCCATGCGCCTAGGGTTGGGAGCCCTAGGGGAGGGGCGCCTCCACTTGCCTTGGGGGCTACTCCACCCCTTGGCCGCCGCCCCCCCTAGGAGATCCCATCTCCTAGGGCCGACGCACCCCCCTAGGGGGCCTATATAAAGGGGGGAGGAGGGAGGGCATCCGCACCTCAAGTCTTGGCGCCTCCCTCTCCCCTGCTACACCTCTCCCTCTCGCAGAAGCTCGGCGAAGCCCTGCTGCGTTCACTGCTGCATCCACCACCACGCCGTCGTGCTGCTGTATCTTCATCAACCTCTCCTTCCCCCTTTGCTGGATCAAGAAGAAGGAGACGTCATCCGCTCCGTACGTGTGTTGAACGCGGAGGTGCCGTCCATTCGGCCCTTGGTCATCAGTGATTTGAATCACGACGAGTACGACTCCATCATCCACGTTCTCTTGAACGCTTCCGCTCACGATCTACAAGGGTATGTAGATGCACTCTCCTCTCGTTGCTAGTTGACTCCATAGATTGATCTTGGTGAAACGTAGGAATTCCCTTTGTCTATCGGTACGATACTTGCCCGAGATTCGATCGTCGGTATCCCGATACCTTGTTCAATCTCGTTACCGGCAAGTCTCTTTACTCGTTCCGTAACACATCAACCCGTGATAAACTCCTTGATCACATTGTGCACATTATGATGATGTCCTACCGAGTGGGCCCAGAGATACCTCTCCGTTTACACGGAGTGACAAATCCCAGTCTCGATTCGTGCCAACCCAACAGACACTTTCGGAGATACCTGTAGTGTACCTTTATAGCCACCCAGTTACGTTGTGACGTTTGGCACACCCAAAGCACTCCTACGGTATCCGAGAGTTGCACAATCTCATGGTCTAAGGAAATGATACTTGACATTAGAAAAGCTTTAGCATACGAACTACATGATCTTGTGCTAGGCTTAGGATTGGGTCTTTGTCCATCACATCATTCTCCTAATGATGTGATCCCGTTATCAATTTCATCCAATGTCCATGGTCAGGAAACCGTAGCCATCTATTGATCAACGAGCTAGTCAACTAGAGGCTTACTAGGGACATGGTGTTGTCTATGTATCCACACATGTATCTGAGTTTCCTATCAATACAATTCTAGCATGGATAATAAACGATTATCATGAACAAGGAAATATAATAATAACTAATTTATTATTGCCTTTAGGGCATATTTCCAATAGTCTCCCACTTGCACTAGAGTCAATAATCTAGTTCACATCGTCATGTGATTAACACTCACAGGTCACATGGCCATGTGACCAACATCCAAAGAGTTTACTAGTGTCACTAAACTAGTTCACATCATCATGTGATTAAGACTCAATGAGTTATGGGTTTGATCATGTTTTGCTTGTGAGAGAGGTTTTAGTCAATGGGTCTGCAACATTCAGATCCGTATGTACTTCGCAAATCTCTAGGTCATATTATAAATGCTGCTTCCACGCTCCAGTTGGAGCTATTCCAAATGGTTGCTCCACTATACGTATCCGGTTTGCTACTCAGAGTCATTCGGATAGGTGTCAAAGTTTGCATCGGCGTAACCCTTTACGACGAACTCTTTTACCACCTCCATAATCGAGAAAATTCCTTAGTCCACTAGTTACTAAGGATAACTTTGACCGTTGTCCTGTGATCCATTCTTGGATCACTCTTGTACCCCTTGACTGACTCATGGCAAGGCACACTTCAGGTGCGGCACACAGCATAGCATACTATAGAGAGCCTATGACAAAAGCATAGGGGACGACCTTCGTCCTTCCTCTTTCTTCTACCGTGGTCGAGCTTTAAGTCTTAACTTCATACCTTACAACTCAGGCAAGAACTCCTTCTTTGACTGATCCATCTTGAACACCTTCAAGATCATGTCAAGGTATGTGCTCATTTGAAAGTACCATTAAGCGTTTTGATCTATCCTTATAGATCTTGATGCTCAATGTTCAAGTAGCTTAATCCAGGCTTTCCATTGAAAAACACTTTCCAAATCACCCTATATGCTTTCCAGAAATTCTACGTCATTTCTGATCAACAATATGTCAACAACATATATTCATCAGAAATTCTATAGTGCTCCCACTCACTTCTTTGGAAATACAAGTTTCTCATAAACTTTGTATAAACCCAAAACTTTGATCATCTTATCAAAGCATACATTCCAACTCCGAGATGCTTACTCCAGTCCTTAGAAGGATTGCTGGAGCTTTGCATACTTATTAGCATCTTTCAGGATTAACAAAACCTTCTGGTTGTATCACATACAACCTTTCCTCAAAAATCGTAGAGGAAACAATGGTTTTTTTGGCATCCTATCTGCAAGATTTCACAAATAATGCAGTAATTGCTAATATAATTCCAACAGACTCTTAGCATCGCTATGAGTGAGAAAGTCTCATCGCAGTCAACTCCTTGAACTTGTCGGAAAACATCTTAACGACAAGTCGAGCTTTCTTAATGGTGATACTTATCATCATTGTCCGTCTTCCTTTTGAAATCCATATGTACCTAACAGCCTTACGACCATCAAGTAGTTCTCCTAAAGTCTACACTTTGTTTTCATATATGGATCCTCTCTCGGATTATATGGCCTCGAGCCATTTTGGAATCCAGGCCCACCATCGCTTCTCCATAGCTCGTAGGTTCATTGTTTTCTAGCAACATGACTTCCAAGACAGGATTACGTACCACTCTGAAGTAGTACGCATCCTTGTCATCCCACGAGGTTTGGTAGTGACTTGATCTGAAGTTTCATGATCACTATCATAAGCTTCCACTTCAATTGGTGTAGGTGCCACAAGAACAACTCCTTGTGCCCTGTCACACACTAGTTGAAGAGACGGTTCAATAACCTCATCAAGTCTCCACCATCCTCCCACTCAATTCTTTCAAGAGAAACTTTTCCTCGAGAAAGGACCCGATTCTAGAAACAATCCCTTATTGCTTTCGGATCTGAGACAGGAGGTATACCCAACTGTTTTGGGTGTCCTATGAAGATGCATTTATCCGCTTTGGGTTCGAGCTTATCAGCCTGAAACTTTTCCACATAAGCGTCGCAGCCCCAAACTTTTAAGAATGACAGCTTAGGTTTCTCTAAACCATAGTTCATACGGTGTCATCTCATCGGAATTACGTGGTGCCCTATTTAAAGTGAATGTGGTTGTCTCTAATGCCTAACCCATAAACTATCGTGGTAATTCAATAAGAGACATCATGGTATGCATCATATCCAATAGGGTGCAGTTATGATGTTCGGACACACCATCACACTATGGTGTTCCAGGCTGTATTAGTTGTGAAACAATTTTCACAATGTCTTAATTCTGTGCCAAACTCGTAATTCAGATATTCATCTCTATGATCATATCATAGATATTTTATCCTCTTGTCACGACGATCTTTCAACTTCACCCTGAAATTACTTGAACCTTTCAATAATTCAGACTCGTGATTCATTAAGTAAATATACTCAACATCTACTCAAATCATCTGTGAAGTAAGAACATAACGATATCCACTACACGCCTCAGCACTCATTGGACTGCGCACATCAAGATGTATTACTTCCAACAAGTTGCTTTCTTGTTCCATTTTACTGAAAATGAGGCTTTCAGTCATCTTGCCCATGTGCTATGATTTGCATGTCTCAAGTGATTCAAAATCAAGTGAGTCCAAACGATCCATTTGTATAGAGTTTCTTCATGCATATCTACCAACAAACATGGTTTGCATGTCTCAATCCTTTCAAAAATGAGTGAGTCCAAAGATCCATCAACATGGAGCTTCTTCATGCGTTTTATACCGATATGACTTAAGTGGCAGTGCCACAAGTAGGTGGTACTATCATTACTATCCTATATCTTTTGGCATGAACATGTGTATCACTACGATCGAGATTCAATAAACCATTCATTTTAGGCGTAAGACCATTGAAGGTATTATTCACATAAACAGAGTAACCATTATTCTCCTTAAATGAATAACCATATCGTGATAGACATAATCCAATCATGTCTATGCTCAACGCAAACACCAAATAACAATTATTTAGGTTTTAATACCAATCTCGATGGTAGAGGGAGCGTGCGATGCTTGATCATATCAACATTGGAAACACTTCCAACACATATCGTCAGCTCACCTTTAGCTAGTCTCCGTTTATTCCGTAGCTTTTATTTCGAGTTACTAACACTTAGCAACCGAACCGGTATCTAATACCCTGGTGCTACTAGGAGTACTAGTAACGTACACATTAACACAATGTATATCCAATATACTTCTATCGACCTTGCCAGCCTTCTCATCTACCAAGTATCTAGGGTAATTCTGCTCCAGTGGCTGTTCCCCTTATTACAGAAGCACTTAGTCTCGGGTTTGGGTTCAACCTTGGGTTTCTTCACTAGAGCAGCAGCTGAATTGCCGTTTCATGAAGTATCCCTTCGTGCCCTTGCCCTTCTTGAAACTAGTGGTTTCACCAACCATCAACAATTGATGCTCCTTCTTGATTTCTACTTTTGTGGTGTCAAACATCGCGAATATCTCAAGGATCATCATATATGTCCTTGATATATTATAGTTCATCACGAAGCTCTAGCAGCTTGGTGGCAATGACTTCGGAGAAACATCACTTTCTCATCTGGAAGATCAACTCCCACTCGATTCAAATGATTGTTGTACTCAGACAATCTGAGCACAAGCTCAACAATTGAGCTTTTCTCCTTAGTTTGTAGGCTAAGAAAATCATCGGAGGTCTTATACCTCTTGACGTGGGCACGAGCCTGAAATCCCAATTTCAGCCCTCGAAACATCTCATATGTTCTGCGATGTTTCAAAAACGTCTTTGGTGCCTCAATTCTAAACCATTTAGCATTACGCACTGAACTATCATGTAGTCATCAAAACGTGTATGTCAGATGTTCGCAACATCCACCGACGACGTTCGAGGTTCAGCACACTGAGCGGTGCATCAAGGACATAAGCCTTCTATGAAGCAATGAGGACAATCCTTAGTTTACGGACCTAGTCCGCATAATTGCTACTATCAACTTTCAACTAAAAAATCTCTAGGAACATATCTAAACAGTAGAACTGAAGCACGAGCTACGACATAATTTGTGAAGACCTTTTGACTATGTTCAGGATAATTAAGTTCATCTTATGAACTCCCACTCAGATCCCTCTAGTCGTCTAGGTGATTACATGATCCGAGTCAACTATGCCGCGTCCGATCATCACGTGAGACGGACTAGTCAACATCGGTGAACATCTTCATGTTGATCGTATCTACCATACGACTCATGCTCGACCTTTCGGTCTCTTGTGTTCCGAGGCCATGTCTGTACATGCTAGGCTCTTGAAGTTAACCTAAGTGTTTCGCATGTGTTCCGAGGCCATGTCTGTACATGCTAGGCTCGTCAACACCCGTTGTATTCGAACGTAAGAATCTATCACACCCGATCATCACGTGGTGCTTCGAAATGACGAACTTTCGCAATGGTGCACAGTTAGGGGGAACATCTTCTTGAAATTTTAAAGAGGGATCATCTTATTTACTACCGTCGTTCTAAGCAAATAAGATGCATAAACATGATAAACATCACATGCAATCAAATAGTAACATGATATGGCCAATATCATATTGCTCCTTTTGATCTCCATCTTCGGGGCTCCATGATCATCATCGTCACCGGCATGACACCATGATCTCCATCATCATGATCTCCATCATCGTGTCTTCTTGAAGTTGTCTCGCCAACTATTACTTCTACTACTACAGCTAACGGTTAGCAATAAAGTAAAGTAATTACATGACGTTTATGTTGACACGCAGGTCATAAATAAATTAAGAAAACTCCTATGGCTCCTGCCGGTTGTCATACTCATCGACATGCAAGTCGTGATTCCTATTACAAGAACATGATCAATCTCATACATCACATATATCATTGATCACATCCTTTTGGCCATATCAAATCACATAGCATACCCTACAAAAACAAGTTAGACGTCCTCTAATTGTTGTTTGCATGTTTTACGTGGCTGCTATGGGTTTCTAGCAAGAACATTTCTTACCTACGCAAAAACCACAACGTGATATGCCAATTGCTATTTACCCTTCATAAGGACCCTTTTCATCGAATCCGATCCGACTAAAGTGGGAGAGACAGACACCCGCTAGCCACCTTATGCAACTAGTGCATGTCAGTCGGTGGAACCAGTCTCACGTAAGAGTACGTGTAAGGTCGGTCCGGGCCGCTTCATCCCACAATGCCACCGAATCAAGATTGGACTAGTAATGGTAAGCATATTGAACAAAATCAACGCCCACAACTACTTTGTGTTCTACTCGTGCATAGAAACTACGCATAGACCTAGCTCATGATGCCACTGTTGGGGAACGTAGCAGAAATTCAAAATTTTCTATGCATCACCAAGATCAATCTATGGAGTCATCTAGCAACGAGGGAGGAGTGGATCTACATACCCTTGTAGATCGCGCGCGGAGGCGTTCAAGAGAACGGGGTTGATGGAGTCGTACTCGTCGTGATCCAAATCACCGATGATCCTAGCGCCGAACGGACGGCACCTCCGCATTCAACACACGTACGGAGATCCAGCAGCACGACGGCGTGGTGGTGGAAGTAGCGGGATTCCAACAGGGCTTCGCCAAGCGCTGCGGGAGGAGGGAGATGTGTCATGGAAGGGAGAGGGAGGCGCCAGGGCTTAGGTATGGTTGCCCTCCCTTCCCCCCACTATATATAGGGCCAAGGGAGAGGGGGGAGGCGCAGCCTTGGCCCTTCCTCCAAGGAAGGGTGCGGCCAGGGAGGAGTCCCTCCTCCCCAAGGCACCTCGGAGGTGCCTTCCCCCTTTAGGACTCTTCCTT
This sequence comes from Triticum dicoccoides, assembly GCF_002162155.2. NCBI lineage: Eukaryota > Viridiplantae > Streptophyta > Magnoliopsida > Poales > Poaceae > Triticum > Triticum dicoccoides. Next base: position 32,600,462 of record NC_041382.1, read on the forward strand.
TCCCTCATCTCTTGGCGCATGGGCCTCTTCGGGCTGGTGCCCTTGGCCCATATAGGCCAAGGCGCACCCCCTACAGCTCATGTGGCCCCCAGGGCAGGTGGCCCCACCCGGTGGACCCCCGGGACCCTTCCGGTGGTCCCGGTACAATACCGGTGACCCCGAAACTTGTCCCGATGGCCGAAATAGCACTTCCTATATATAATTCTTTACCTCCGGACCATTCCGGAACTCCTCGTGACGTCCGGGATCTCATCCGGGACTCCAAACAACTTTCGGGTTACCGCATACTAATATCTCTATAACTCTAGCGTCACCGAACCTTAAGTGTGTAGACCCTACGGGTTCGGGAGACATGTAGACATGACCGAGATGACTCTCCGGTCAATAACCAACAGCGGGATCTGAATACCCATGTTGGCTCCCACATGTTCCACGACGATCTCATCGGATGAACCACGATGTCAAGGACTTAATCAATCCCGTATACAATTCCCTTTGTCTAGCGGTACGATACTTGCCCGAGATTCGATCGTCGGTATCCCGATACCTTGTTCAATCTCGTTACCGGCAAGTCTCTTTACTCGTTCCGTAACACATCATCCCGTGATAAACTCCTTGATCACATTGTGCACATTATGATGATGTCCTACCGAGTGGGCCCAGAGATACCTCTCCGTTTACACGGAGTGACAAATCCCAGTCTCGATTCGTGCCAACCCAACAGACACTTTCGGAGATACCTGTAGTGTACCTTTATAGCCACCCAGTTACGTTGTGACGTTTGGCACACCCAAAGCACTCCTACAGTATCCGGGAGTTGCACAATCTCATGGTCTAAGGAAATGATACTTGACATTAGAAAAGCTTTAGCTTACGAACTACATGATCTTGTGCTAGGCATAGGATTGGGTCTTTGTCCATCACATCATTCTCCTAATGATGTGATCCCATTATCAATGACATCCAATGTCCATGGTCAGGAAACCGTAACCATCTATTGATCAACGAGCTAGTCAACTAGAGGCTTACTAGGGACATGGTGTTGTCTATGTATCCACACATGTATCTGAGTTTCCTATCAATACAATTCTAGCATGGATAATAAACGATTATCATGAACAAGGAAATATAATAATAACTAATTTATTATTGCCTCTAGGGCATATTTCCAACAGTCCTCAACTTCAACGCGTTCCTAGAGAAAACCAAGCTGAAAGACGATGGCAGCAACTATACGGACTTGGTCCGGAACTTGAGGATCATCCTCATAGCTGCCAAGAAAGATTATGTCCTACAAGCACCACTAGGTGACGCACCCGTCCCACAGAACCAAGACGTTATGAACGCTTGGCAGACACGTGCTGATGATTACTCCCTCGTTCAGTGCGGCATGCTTTACAGCTTAGAACCGGGGCTCCAAAAGCGTTTTGAGCGACACGGAGCATATGAGATGTTCGAAGAGCTGAAAATAGTTTTCCAAGCTCATGCCCGGGTCGAGAGATATGAAGTCTCCGACAAGTTCTTCAGCTGTAAGATGGAGGAAAATAGTTCTGTCAGTGAGCACATACTCACAACGTCTGGGTTACATAACCGCTTGACTCAGCTGGGAGTTAATCTCTTGGATGACGCAGTCATTGACAGAATCCTTCAGTCGCTTCCACCAAGCTACAAGAGATTTGTGATGAACTTCAATATGCAGGGGATGGAAAAGACCATTCCTGAATTATTTGCAATGCTAAAATCAGTAGAGGTAGAAGTCAAAAAGGAACATCAAGTGTTGATGGTGAATAAAACCACTAAGTTCAAGAAAGGCAAGGGTAAGAAGAACTTCAAGAAGGACGGCAAGGGAGTTGCCGTGCCCGGTAAGCAAGCTACTGGGAAGAAGCCAAAGAATGGACCCAAGCCCGAGACTGAGTGTTTTTATTGCAAGGGAAGTGGTCACTGGAAGCGGAACTGCCCAAAATACTTAGCGGACAAGAAGGCCGGCATCACGAAAGGAGCTGCGGAATAAGCGGAGACTGGCGAAGGACGAGGTGACGATGCGCGTCGGGAATGGTTCCAAGGTCGATGTGATCACCGTCGGCACGCTACCTCTACATTTACCTACGGGATTAGTTTTAAACCTCAATAATTGTTATTTAGTACCAGCTTTGAGCATGAACATTGTATCAGGATCTCGTTTAATACAAGATGGCTACTCATTTAAATCCGAGAATAATGGTTGTTCTATTTATATGAGAGATATGTTTTATGGCCATGCTCCGATGGTGAATGGTTTATTCTTAATGAATCTCGAGCGTAATGCTACACATGTTCATAGTGTGAATACCAAAAGATGTAAGGTTGATAATGATAGTCCCACATACTTGTGGCACTGCTGCCTTGATCACATAGGTGTCAAACGCATGAATCATTTGACAAGTGCGAACCATGCCTCATGGGTAAAATGACCAAGACTCCATTCTCAGGAACAATGGAGCGAGCAACCAACTTATTGTAAATCATGCATACTGATGTGTGCGGTCCAATGAGCGTTGATGCTCGCGGTGGATATCGTTATGTTCTCACCCTCACGGATGACTTGAGTAGATATGGGTATGTCTACTTAATGAAACATAAGTCTGAGACCTTTGAAAAGTTCATGGAATTTCAGAGTGAGGTTGAGAATCAACGTGACAGGAAAATCAAGTTCTTGCGATCAGATCGTGGGGGAGAATACTTGAGTCACGAATTTGGCACACACTTAAGAAAACGTGGAATAGTTTCACAACTCACGCAGCCAGGAACACCTCAGCGTAATGGTGTGTCCGAACGTCGTAATCGCACTCTATTAGATATGGTGCGATCCATGATGTCTCTTACCGATTTACCGCTATCATTTTGGGGCTATGTTTTAGAGACTGCCGCATTCACTTTAAATAGGGCTCCGTCGAAATCCGTTGAGACGACACCGTATGAATTATGGTTTGGGAAGAAACCTAAGCTGTCGTTTCTAAAAGTTTGGGGATGCGATGCTTATGTCAAGAAACTTCAACCTGAAAAGCTCGAACCCAAGTCGGAAAAATGTGTCTTCATAGGATACCCTAAAGAAACTATTGGGTATACCTTCTACCTCAGATCCGAAGGCAAGATATTTGTTGCCAAGAATGGATCCTTTCTAGAGAAGGAGTTTCTCTCAAAAGAAGCAAGTGGGAGGAAAGTAGAGCTTGATGAAGTACTACCTCTTGAAGCAAAGAGTAGCGCAGCTCAGGAAAATGTTCCTGTGGTGCCTGCACCAATTAAAGAGGAAGTTAATGATGATGATCAAGATACTTCGGATCAAGCTCCTACTGAACTTCGAAGGTCCACAAGGACACGTTCTGCACCAGAGTGGTACGGCAACCCTGTCTTGGAAATCATGTTGTTAGACAATGGTGAACCTTCGAACTATGAAGAAGCGATGGCGGGCCCGGATTCTGACAAATGGCTCGAAGCCATGAAATCCGAGATAGGATCCATGTATGAAAACGAAGTATGGACTTTGACTGACTTGCCCGATGATCGGCGAGCCATAGAAAATAAATGGATCTTTAAGAAGAAGACAGACGCGGATGGTAATGTGACCATCTATAAAGCTCGGCTTGTCGCTAAAGGTTATCGACAAGTTCAAGGGGTTGACTACGATGAGACTTTCTCACCTGTAGCAAAGTTGAAGTCCGTCCGAATCATGTTAGCAATTGCCGCATTCTATGATTATGAGATATGGCAAATGGACGTCAAAACGGCATTCCTTAATGGTTTCCTTAAGGAAAATTGTATATGATGCAGCCAGAAGGTTTTTGTCGATCCTAAGAATGCTGACAAGGTGTGCAAGCTCCAACGCTCGATTTATGGGCTGGTGCAAGCATCTCGGAGTTGGAACATTCGCTTTGATGATATGATCAAAGCGTTTGGGTTTATGCAGACTTATGGAGAAGCCTGCGTTTACAAGAAAGTGAGTGGGAGCTCTGTAGCATTTCTCATATTATATGTAGATGACATACTTTTGATGGGAAATGATATAGAACTTTTGGACAGCATTAAGGCCTACTTGAATAAGAGTTTTTCAATGAAGGACCTTGGAGAAGCTGCTTATATATTAGGCATCAAGATCTATAGAGATAGATCAAGACGCCTCATAGGTCTTTCACAAAGCACATACCTTGATAAGATATTGAAGAAGTTCAATATGGATCAGTCTAAGAAGGGGTTCTTGCCTGTGTTGCAAGGTGTGAAATTGAGCTCAGCTCAATGTCCGACCATGGCAGAGGATATAGAAGAGATGAATGTCATCCCCTATGCATCAGCCATAGGGTCTATTATGTATTCCATGCTGTGTACCATACCTGATGTAAACCTTGCCGTAAGTTTGGTAGGCAGGTACCAAAGTAATCCCGGCAAGGAACACTAGACAGCGGTCAAGAATATCCTGAAGTACCTGAAAAGGACTAAGGACATGTTTCTCGTTTATGGAGGTGACGAAGAGCTCGTCGTAAAGGGTTACGTCGATGCTAGCTTCGACACAGATCTGGATGACTCTAAGTCACAAACCGGATACGTGTATATATTGAATGGTGGGGCAGTAAGCTGGTGCAGTTGCAAGCAAAGCGTTGTGGCGGGATCTACATGTGAAGCGGAGTACATGGCAGCCTCGGAGGCAGCACACGAAGCAGTCTGGGTGAAGGAGTTCATTACCGACCTAGGAGTCATACCAATGCGTCGGGCCCGATGACTCTCTTCTGTGACAACACTGGAGCTATTACCCTTGCCAAGGAGCCCAGGTTTCACAGGAAGACCAGGCATATCAAGCGTCGCTTCAACTCCATTCCTGAAAGTGTTCAAAATGGAGACATAGAGATTTGTAAAGTGCATACGGACCTGAATGTAGCAGATCCGTTGACTAAACCTCTCCCTAGAGCAAAACATGATCAACACCAGAATTCCATGGGTGTTCAATTCATCACAATGTAACTAGATGATTGACTCTAGTGCAAGTGGGAGACTGTTGGAAATATGCCCTAGAGGAAATAATAAAATGATTATTATATTTCCTTGTTCATGATAATTGTCTATTATTCATGCTATAATTGTATTATCCGGAAATCGTAATACATGTGTGAATACATAGACCACAATGTGTCCCTAGTGAGCCTCTAGTTGACTAGCTCGTTGATCAACAGATAGTCATGGTTTCCTGGCTATGGACATGGGGATGTCATTGATAATGGGATCACATCATTAGGAGAATGATGTGATGGACAAGACCCAAACCTAAGCATAGCACAAAGATCGTGTAGTTCGTTTGCTCTAGCTTTTCTGGATGTCAAGTATCATTTCCTTAGACCATGAGATTGTGCAACTCCCAGATACCGTAGGAGTGCCTTGGGTGTGCCAAACGTCACAACGTAACTGGGTGACTATAAAGGTACCTTACAGGTATCTCCGAAAGTGTCTGTTGGGTTGGCACGAATCGAGACTGGGATTTGTCACTCCGTATGATGGAGAGGTATCTCTGGGCCCACTCGGTAATGCATCATCATAATGAGCTCAGTGTGATCAAGTGGTTGATCACGGGATCATGCATTACGGTACGAGTAAAGTGACTTGCCGGTAACGAGACTGAATGAGGTATTGGGATACCGACGATTGAGTCTTGGGCAAGTAACGTACCGATTGACAAAGGGAATTGTGTACGGGATTGATTAGGCCCTCGACATCGTGGTTCATCCGATGAGATCATCGAGGAGCATGTGGGAGCCAACATGGGTATCCAGATCCCGCTGTTGGTTATTGACCAGAGAGTTGTCTCGGTCATGTCTGCTTGTCTCCCGAACCCGTAGGGTCTACACACTTAAGGTTCGGTGACGCTAGGGTTGTATAGATATGAGTATGCAGTAATCCGAAAGTTGTTCGGAGTCCCGGATGAGATCCTGGAGGTCATGAGGAGTTCCGGAATGGTCCAGAGGTGAAGAATTATATATAGGAAGTGTTGTTTCGGCCATCGGGAAAGTTTCAGGGTCACCGATATTATACCGGGACCACCGGATGGGTCCCGGGGGTCCACCGGGTGGGGCCACCCATCCCGGAGGGCCCCATGGGCTGATGTGGGGAGGGTCTATGGGCTGGTGCGCCCCTCCCTTGGCCCCCCCATGCGCCTAGGGTTGGGAACCCTAGGGGAGGGGGCGCCTCCACTTGCCTTGGGGGCTACTCCACCCCTTGGCCGCCGCCCCCCTAGGAGATCCCATCTCCTAGGGCCGGTGCACCCCCCTAGGGGGCCTATATAAAGGGGGAGGAGGGAGGGAAGCCGCACCTCAAGCCTTGGCGCCTCCCTCTCCCCTGCTACACCTCTCCCTCTCGCAGAAGCTCGGCGAAGCCCTGCTGCGTTGACTGCTACATCCACCACCACGCCGTCGTGCTGCTGTATCTTCATCAACCTCTCCTTCCCCCTTGCTGGATCAAGAAGAAGGAGACGTCATCCGCTCTGTACGTGTGTTGAACGCGGAGGTGTCGTCTGTTCGGCACTTGGTCATCGGTGATTTGAATCACGACGAGTACGACTCCATCATCCATGTTCTCTTGAACGCTTCCGTTCGCGATCTACAAGGGTATGTAGATGCACTCTCCTCTCGTTGCTAGTTGACTCCATAGATTGATCTTGGTGAAACGTAGGAATTTTTTTTGTTTTCTGCAACGTTCCCCAACACATACATACTGATGTATGTGGTCCGATGAATATTGAGGCTCGCGGCAGGTATCATTATTTTCTAATCTTCACAGATGATTTGAGCAGATATGAGTATATCTACTTGATGAAACACAAGTCTGAAACATTTGAAAAGTTCAAAGAATTTCAGAGTGAAGTGGAGAATCATCGTAACAAAAATAAAAGTTTCTACAATATGATCACAGAAGTAAAATATTTGAGTTGCGAGTTTGGCCTTCAGTTAAAACAATGTGAAATAGTTTCACTACTCACGCCACCTGGAACACCACAGTATAATGGTGTGTCAGAACGTCATAACCGTACTTTATTAGATATAGTGCGATCTATGATGTCTCTTACCGATCTACCACTATCGTTTTGGGGTTATGCATTAGAGACGGCTACATTCACGTTAAATAGGGCACCATCTAAATTCGTGGAGATGACACCGTATGAAATGTGGTTTGGCGAGAAACCTCAGTTGTCGTTTCTTAAAGTTTGGGACTGCGATGCTTATGTGAAAAAGTTTCAATATGATAAGCTCGAACCCAAATCGGAGAAGTAAATCTTCATAGGATACCCAAAAGAAACTGTTGGGTACACCTTCTATCACAGATCCGAAGGCAAGATATTCGTTGCTGAGAATGGATCCTTTCTAGAGAAGGAGTTTCTCTCGAAAGAAGTGAGTGGGAGGAAAATGGAACTTGATAAGGTAATTGTACCTTCTCCCGAATTGGAAAATAGTTCATCACAGAAATCAGTTCCAGTGATGTCTACACCAACAAGAGAGGAAGTTAATGATGATGATCATGAAACTTCAGATCAAGTTACTACAGAACTTCGTAGATCAACCAGAGTGAGATCCGCACCAGAGTGGTACGGTAATGTTGTTCTGGAGGTCATGTTACTTGACCATGACGAACCTACGAACTATGAGGAAGCGATGATGAGCCCAGATTCCGCAAAATGGTTTAAGGCCATGAAATCTGAGATGGGATCCATGTATAAGAACAAAGTATGGACTTTGATTGACTTGCCCGTTGATTGGTGAGCCATTGAGATTAAATGGATCTTCAAGAGGAAGACGGACGCTAATAGTAGTGTTACTATCTACAAAGCTAGAATTGTTGCAAAAGGTTTTCGACAAGTTCAAGGTGTTGACTACGATGAGAGTTTCTCACTCGTATCTATGCTTAAGTCTGTCCGAATCATGTCAGCAATTGCCGCATTTTATGAAATCTGGCAAATGGATAAACAAAACTACATTCCTTAATGGATTTATTAAAGAAGAGTTGCTAACAAGATATGCAAGCTCCAGCGATCCATCTATGGACTGGTGCAAGCATCTCGGAGTTGGAATATACGCTTTGATGAGTTGATTAAAGCATATAGTTTTATACAGACTTGCGGTGAAGCTTGTATTTACAAGAAAGTGAGTGGGAGCACTACAACATTTCTGATAAGTATATGTGGATGACATATTGTTGATCGGAGATAATGTAGAATTATTCTGCAAAGCATAAAGGAATGTCTGAAAGGAGTTTTTCAAAGAAAGACCTCGGTGAAGCTGCTTACATATTGAGCATCAAAATCTATAGAGATAGATCAAGACGCTTGATAAGTTTTTCAATGAATACATACCTTGACAAGATTTTGAAGTAGTTCAAAATGGAACAGTCAAAGAAGGAGTTCTTGCCTTTGTTACAAGGTGTGAAGTTGAGTAAGACTCAAAACCTGACCACGACAGAAGATAGAGAGAGAATGAAAGTCATTCCCTATGCCTCAGCCATAGGTTCTATAAATATGCCATGCTGTGTACCAGACCTATTGTATACCCTGCCCTGTGTTTGGCAAGGGAGTACAATAGTGATCTAGGAGTAGATCACTGGACATTGGTCAAAATTATCCTTAGTGGACTAAGGATATGTTTCTCGATTATGGAGGTGACATAAGGTTCGTCGTAAAGGGTTACGTCGATGCAAGTCTTGACACTAATCCAGATGACTCAAAGTCTCAATCTGGATACATATTGAAAGTGAGAGCAATTAGCTAGAGTAGCTCCGTGCAGAGCATTGTTGACATAGAAATTTGCAAAATACTTACGGATCTGAATGTGGCAGACCCGTTGACTAAACTTCTCTCACAAGCAAAACATGATCACACCTTAGTACTCTTTGGGTGTTAATCACATAGCGATGTGAACTAGATCATTGACTAGTAAACCCTTTGGGTGTTGGTCACATGTCGATGTGAACTATGGGTGTTAATCACATGGTGATGTGAACTATTGGTATTAAATCGCATGGCGATGTGAACTAGATTATTGACTCTAGTGAAAGTGGGAGACTGAAGGAAATATGCCCTCGAGGAAATAATAAAGTTATTATGTATTTCCTTATATCATGATAAATGTTTATTATTCATGCTAGAATTGTATTAACCGGAAACATAATACATGTGTGAATACATAGACAAATAGAGTATCACTAGTATGCCTCTACTTGACTAGCTCGTTGATCAAAGATGGTTATGTTTCCTAACCATAGACATGAGTTGTCATTTGATTAACGGGATCACATCATTAGGAGAATGATGTGATTGACTTGACCCATTCCGTTAGCATAGCACTTGATTGTTTAGTTTGTTGCTATTTCTTTCTTCATGACTTATACATGTTCCTATGACTATGAGATTATGCAACTCCCGTTTACCGGAGGAACACTTTGTGTGCTACCAAACGTCACAACGTAACTGGGTAATTATAAAGGTGCTCTACAGGTGTCTCCGAAGGTACTTGTTGGGTTGGCGTATTTCGAAATTAGGATTTGTCACTCCGATTGTCGGAGAGGTATCTCTGGGCCCTCTCGGTAATGCACATCACTTAAGCCTTGTAAGCATTGCAACTAATGAGTTAGTTGCAGGATAATGTATTACGGAATGAGTAAAGAGACTTGCCGGTAACGAGATTGAACTAGGTATTGAGATACCGACGATCGAATCTCGGGCAAGTAACATACCGATGACAAAGGGAACAACGTATGTTGTTATGCGGTCTGACCGATAAAGATTTTCGTAGAATATATGGGAGCCAATATGAGCATCCAGGTTCCGCTATTGGTTATTGACTGGAGACGTGTCTCGGTCATGTCTACATTGTTCTCGAACCCGTAGGGTCCGCACGCTTAAGGTTTCGATGACAGTTATATTATGAGTTTATGAGTTTTGATGTACCGAAGGAGTTCGGAGTCCCGGATGAGATCGGGGACATGACGAGGAGTCTCGAAATAGTCGAGACGTAAAGATCGATATATTGGACAACTATATTCAGACATCGGAAAGGTTCCGAGTGATTCGGGCATTTTTCAGAGTACCGGAGAGTTACGAGAATTCACCGGGGAGTATATGAGCCTTATTGGGCCATACGGGAATAGAGGAGAGAGGCCAAAAGGAAGGAGGCGCCCCCCCCCCCTCTGGTCCGAATTGGACAAGGGGTGCAGCCCACTTTTCCTTGTTCCTCTCCCCCTCTTTCCTTCTCTCCTACTCCAACAAGGGAAGGAGGAGTCCTACTCCCGGTGGGAGTAGGAATCCCCCCTTGGCGCGCCCTCCTCCTAGGCCGGCCGCCTCCCTCCCTTGCTCCTTTATATACGGGGGCAGGGGGCACCCCACAGACACAACAATTGATCATTGATCTCTTAGCCGTGTGCGGTGCCCCCCTCCACCATAATCCACGATAATATTGTAGCGGTGCTTAGGCGAAACCCTGCGACGGTAGAATATCAAGATCATCACCACGCCGTTGTGCTGACGGAACTCTTCCCCGACATTCTGTTGAATCGGAGTCCGGGGATCGTCATCGAGCTGAACGTGTGCTAGAACTCGGAGGTGCCGTAGTTTCGATGCTTGATCGGTCGGGCCATCAAGACGTACGACTACATCAAACGCGTTGTTATAACGCTTCCTCTTTCGGTCTACGAGGGTACGTGGACAACACTCTCCCCTCTCGTTGCTATGCATCACCATGATCTTGCGTGTGCGTAGGAAATTTTTTCAAATTACTACGTTCCCAAAATGAAGTTCACTACATCGGACATCTCGGCTCACCTATTTTTTTCAACAACAAAATACAGGTATTAAGCAACAACTTAATATACCCCCACTAACAAATATTAGACATGTCTATATATTAGCTAGCTATATGTTACAGAATATTAACGGAGCAACTAATACTACCGGAGCAACTACAAATTTTTACACAACTAATTAGTTAACATCTAAATATATTTACGTATACTACCGGAGCAACTAACAATAATCACACACCTAATTTATTTCACATCGAAACATATTAACAAATACTACCGGAGCACCTACGAAAAATAAAATGTTGGTTGAAATATACCCTTGAAGCGTGCGTGCGAACGACGAACGACGGCCTTCACTCACCGGAATCGGAGCGGGAAACTCCACCAAACTGCCGGAGCTTCACCTCCACCGCCTCCACCACACTGCCCCAACTTCTCCACCACTACCTCCACCTCCATCGCCGCAACAAGCTCCACCAATGAGCTGGAAAAAAACTCCACCTAAATGCTCACCACGAACGCCACGAGCTACCCCATCAATAGATCGAGGTCTCTTTTGGTTGCCCTAACTGAGTAGAATCCATTCAGGGTGCCAAATCCGCAAATAAATGGTTCATTTAGGTGTAGAAATTGAGGGCATTTTGGTGTACAGAGAGGAGAAGGAAAGAACAGAAGAAGAACGCTCGCGTGCGTGGGAGACGCAGGGAGCCTGCCGTGCCGCGTGAGGTGGTTCCACACCCCGTCGGCCGCAGCTGGCCGATCGGCCCGCGGTAAGCCGACAGGGGCTCGCCCCGTGACAGCCGCGCCGACAGCTCCCTCTCTCCCCCTTCGCGACGTGGCCTGCCCAATCAGCGCATGACACGTCGCAGGCTGGCCAGCTGTCGGCCTGCTACTGGCCGAGTGCACCCAGTCGCCCTGCTGTGGGCTGATTAGGCCCAGTCGGTCGGCAGCGGGCCGACGGTGTATTATTTCTGAAATTCTTTTTTTTAAGTGTAATATTTGTGCAAATTAATAAAAATGTATTATTTTAAAAAAATTAGCCATACAATGGTACCGTATCATATTAAATGATGTACTACTATGTGTCACACATGACAATAAATGAAGTCATCTATGATACCAACATATGATACTATGCACTATGGATGTAGTATCATATACTAGTATCATATGGATGATAGTAGTATATGATACTCCCCACTACGACTAACGACTAGCCTAAAGATCCGTACTGCAAGAAAACACGAAGATGCTTTATTTTTGGTTGCTTGTCAGAAAGATTGCATAACGAGGGAGATGATTGCAAAGTAGCAACACCCAAAAGGCAACACCACAGATAAATGGCGCAAATGTAGATAAAATACCAACAATTACATACAACATAGGCCAGCTATTGTAGCACTACGTCAAATTTCCTGTATTATTTTTGGCTTTGTTGATCACCAAACATTTTCTGTGCATGATTTCTGCCGACTTAGTGATATACATAGTTGGTAGTGGAACTCTTGCGATTGTTCTTCTTTTTGTGGGAGAGGATTCCATCGTCCACTAGGCTCAATGTCTCTCATGTTACGACATGATAATTTTACAGGGAAGACAGTATTTTCTAAACCTGGGCACATTACACACGATGAATGGTAAAATTTCAAAAATAGCAAACAAAGTTAAATAAATCTGAATTTGTGTGGCTTCGTTTATGACTAAATGTAGCAGGTGCTTCAAACTTTATCAAATGACATCCGAGGAGCTTCATAAAAAACAGAATTAGTGCTCAAGGTTTTGTGTACTTTTGAGCAGAAAATTTATTTATTTTTTGTTTGGAACTCCTCGGATGTCATTTTGGCAAAAAAAAAATGGAAGCACCTAAAATATTTGGTCATAATCAAAGCCACAAAGTTTCATCTAAAAATTGTTAATTGTTTTGATTTACTGTTCAGCACAGAATGCATTGGCATGTAGGCACAGCTTTGCTTGGACCAGAAAATACAAATATGTAGTAGAAACTACGTGGTTACAAAAAAACAGTGCATAAATTATGTTGAGATAGGGTGCAATGTGATTATAAAAGTTGTCATTTAAACAAAGAAAATTTGATTCTTATTTATATATAATAATTATTATTCATGTATATGTGTCGAACACAATCTGCTAATATCCAACGACTCCCCACTGTCTCCGACAAGGACCCGGTGAAATTAAATTCTCCAACATACCAGCAAATCCCTGGCTAGCCCATTAGCCCCATAAAGCCTTAGTGACCTTTTAAGTTCTAGGGGACTAGTCTACTCCTCTTTCTCCTTGATCGAGATGTGGTTAGACCCTAAAAAGTTGTTTTGGAAGAGAAAGAAAAGCCTATACAAACTCCATACAAAGGCCTAATTTTTTGCTTTTTACCTTGAGCTGCCATGTTGTCATGTTGACAATCGTGGGAAATAGACAGCTAGTGGTGACTTACGCAATATTAAGCGGCCACGCGAAAAGAGATTGTAGTCTAGCATTTGTCTCAAAATGAGGCACGATAATGGCCCGGGGTCCCTCCCACTCTGGACTCGGTTTTTTTATGTTACCATCAAGGCAGGCTTTTGTCCTACAAATCTTCAGGTGTCGCAGCCTCCGCCTCATCATAGGTGCACGACACGCGGCCACCCTCACACATTTTTTTTAGATAAAAGGCCACAGCCCGACTTTATAGATAAAGCCACCAGGCAAAGTTAACAAGGATCCAAACAACCAGCACAGGAATAACAGATTAATGGGTCCGCTTGGTTTGGAAGGATGGAGATAGCAGAATATCGGATCTTGGCCAACATGGCGTCAAATGCATCCCTGTCCTTCTCCTTAGTCAATAATCTCCACTGCTGCAGGAATATACAAGTTTTAAATAAGCAATCAGCAGGCTTAGCAGGAAAAACATGTTCGATAGTAAATTTGTTCCTTGTTGTCTATAAGGACCAACACATGGCAGCAAAGCCGACCCAAAACAATCTCCTTTGGGCCCCAACCAAAGAATTAGCCAAGGCTCGTAAGTCCGCAAAGGAGGTCGGAGCCCAGGAGACATGCAACCAAGATCTGATACAACACCAAAAGAGCTTAGCCAGGACGCAGTTAAAAAAATATGAGGAGTATCTTCTCTCGTCCCACATAGAACACAGCTGTCAGAACCCGGGCCATTACGTTTACGAATTTGGTCACCCGTAGGAAGACGCCCACGAGAGGCTTGCCAGAGAAACACTCTAATCTTAGGGGGAATACGAGCTTTCCATATCCACTTAAATTTAGAGGTAGTTGATCCCTCAATAAGTTTGCTATACAAGGATTTAACCGAGAAGCGGCTAGAAGCAGAATGGGGCCACACAACTGTGTCTTCCTCCTCCGAGAGCGAAGGGAAGAGGGCAGCAAGACGCTGCCAGTCTTCCAACTCTGCAGGAGAGAGGGAGCGGCGCAGCTGAAGGTCCCAGTAATTCGACGCAAGCTCCGAGATAGAGATCTGAGTGTTTGGACAGTAGGAGAATAAAACAGGGAAAGTAGAGGCCAGCGGAGAGGCCCCACACCACCAGTCGAGCCAAAACCTAGTAGATTTCCCATTGCCAACAACATATTTGACTAGGCCTTGAAAGGTAGGCCGATGTTTAACAAGATCGCGCCAAAATTGAGATGCCCGAGAAGCTCGGGCAAACATTGGGCTACAGGAAGGGAAGTATTTCGCCTTTAAGATGGAGAACCACAAAGGTTTGTCTTGGGGAGTGTTCATGATCTTCTACCACCATTTAATGATCAGACATTTGTTCATAACCAGAGTGTTAATGATGCCCAGCCCCCCCCAAGGCTTTTGGGCTTACATATGGTGTCCCATTTAACCAGGAGATACTTCCGCTTGTTATCGGCCGCGTTCCAGTAGAAGGCCCCTCTGTGTTTGTCGAAACCAGCATGAGTACCCATAGAAAGAAGGTAGAACCCCATCAAGAACATAGGGAGGGAGGAGAGACATGCATTAATTAAGGCCACTTTGCCCGCCTGAGTGTTATATCTGCCCCTCCAGGGCATCACACGATTACCGACCTTGGTCACCACAGGAGAAAAGTCCTTGGCATAGAGCTTGTCAGAAGTGATAGGCAAGCCCAAATACTTAATAGGAAAGGAGCCCAGAGAGCAATTTAATAGGCGTGCCACCCTTTGAGCTTCGACGTCAGACACACCCGTGACAATAACTTCGCTTTTAGAAAAATTAATCTTGAGCCCCGAGAGAGCTTCGAAACAGGGGAGGAGAAACTTGAGATTGGCAATGCAAAGATCATTAAGTTCCACCACGATAATAGTATCGTCAGCATACTGAAGATGCGCGATTCCTTCCGGGATGAGGTGGGAACTAACAGGGGAAATATGACCGGCCTCCGCAGCTCTAGAAAGGATATTAGAAAGGGCGTCCGCAACGAAGTTAAAAAGAATGGGCGAGGCCGGGTCGCCTTGCCGCAGGCCCCTAGAATTTTTAAAGAAGTTACTAATATGCCCATTAACATTAACAGCAGTGTGGCCCCCCATAACCAACTGCATGATACGGTGTACCACCCCACTGTCAAACCCTTTTGCAAGTAGGACTTGTCTCAGGAAACCCCAACTAACCGAATCATAGGCCTTTTCAAAATCTAATTTGAGTATAATTGCCTTGTTCCCAGATTTGTGAATATCATGAACGATTTCGTGGAGGCAGAGAACTCTGTCCAGAATGAAGTGCCCCTTGATAAAAGCCGACTGAGTATGAGATAGGGTGCGGTGGGCCACCAGGGTGAGGCGAGTGGCCAGACACTTGGCAGGGAACTTGGCAAAGTTATTAATGAGCGCGATAGGTCTAAACTGGGAAATTAAGTCAGCACCCTTAATCTTGGGAATAAGAGAGATCACCGCATAATTCAGCCTGGAGATATCAACTGTGCCCAGGCAGTACCCTTGAATCACTTGGCAAATAAGATATTTAAGAATAGGCCAAAACTTTTTAAAGAAGGGGATAGAAAACCCATCCGGGCCAGAGGCAGAATTAGGGTTAGCCTTCGTGATAGTAGACAAAATTTCCTCTTCAGAATAGGGAATCATCAAGTCCGAATTTTCCTCCTAAGAGACCAAAGTTCCCTGGTACCAGAAGTTAGCAGCAAGCCTGAAACCCTGATCAGGCTTGGCGGAGAGAAGGGAAGAAAAGAAAGAGACCACGTGGTTAAGGATGATGCCCTGGTCGGAAGTACGAACCCCATCTATGATCAGGCTATCAATTAGACATCTGCGCCGTCTCCCATTCGCAATCGCAAAGAAATAGGAAGAGGGGGAATCCCCTTTAAGTAGCCAATTGGTGGAGCCCCTCTGGCGCCAATAAATCTCGTTAAGCCGATGCAGGTGCATCAACGCACGTTCAAGGGAGAACTGGAGGGACCTGTCAGAGTCAGGAAGGCCAGAGGCATCCGCCCGAGCATCAAGGGCCTCAATCTGGGACAAAAGAAGGGCCTTCTCCCTGCGCTCCTGTGCCGCGTAGTTCCGGGACCATCCCCGAAGGAATTTGCGAAGCAAAGCCGAACAGTTATGCCAATCATCCATGGGTCCAAAAGAACGATGAGGGACAGAAAGAATCGTATTTATTTTGGAGCCCAGGAGGTCACAGAAACCCTCAATAAGGAGCCAAGAGGCGTCAAACTGAAATCTAGAGGGGGAGGAAGTAGAGTGAATTCCAGCATCAAGAATAAGAGGGGCATGATCCGAGCCCACAATGGCCTTGGATTTAAGTGTCGCGAGCGGGAAAAGAGAGTCCCAATTTGAGCAAACAAGAACGCGGTCTAGGACGGAGCGAATAGGAGAAGGCTGGTGGTTGGTCCAAGTGTACCTAGATCCCACCCTAGGGATCTCACGCAGGGCACAAGAACTTATGAAGTCATTGAAGGCGTCAGCCAGAGCCCACAAGAAATTACTAGTATTCTTGTCCGCGGGGGTGCGAAGCAAGTTAAAATCACCACCAATCACCAAGGGGAGCGAACAAGCTTCTATTTTATTGGAGATTTCATCCAGAAAAATGGGAGAGAGGGCGTGGTCGGCGGGGCCATATACAACCATAAATTCCCAGAGAGAGTTAAGTTGTCGATGGAAAAGCACAGTGCTAGCCCAAAAGATACCATGATCAAAAGCAACAAAATAAAAAACATCCCATTTCAAACCTAGCAGAATGCCACCAGAATGGCCCAAGGAGGGCAGGAAGTTCCGGTCAAACCGATCCGCCCCCGCGATAGAGGAAAGCTCATGAGGAGAAAAGGAGGACTTAAAGGTTTCAATCAAGCCTATCAAGTCAATATTGTCCCCCCTGACCAAGTCTTTAATTTGGTCTCGGCGTCCCCGAGCGCCGAAACCTCTGATGTTCTAGAAGAGGGCTTTCATTTATAAGAAAGGTTTTTGATGCTCAAACTAGACTTGCAGGGGGGCCAAGCAGGATTTAGCCCGTTTAGAAGCCCCCTTTTTTTACTTGGGTCCCAGCCCCACCACCAGCGGCCACCGCCTCCGAGCACCCACCAGCCACAATTGGAGGGGCAGAAGGTATTGCGGCCACTTCCTTAGCCTTAGCCAAGGCCGCCTGGGCCACTTCATTAGCCCTAATGATAGCAATCAGAGAGGAGGGAGAGCCATGGTTGTGATCTAGAGCAATACCCGCGTCTGCGAGTACCTTAGTCAGGTGATCATCCGAGAGGGCAGGTAGGACAAGCCTAGTAGGTGAGGAAGAAACATGAACCAACTGTGCAGGGGAAGAAGGAATACCTGAAGCGGGAAGGTCCCGAGCCGCCGCGCGTCGAGCCGCCTTGTCGACCACCCTCATGCCACTGTCCCGGAACCGGCCACTCTTGCGAGTCGTAGAAGATGGGGACCGGATCGGAGAGGACCGCACCGCAGCCGGAGAGGACAAGCCCACCGCATCACCCATATCACAGTCAAGACGGCGACACAGACCCGCTGCAGAGAGCTTCATCCCCAAGGAGGCCCGACTTCGAGCAGAGAACTTGCGGACAGAGGATTTGCGCTTGGAGGTAGGGACCGACGCCACACGACGCGGGGAGGCAGGGAGGTCTTCAATACCTGAGAGAGACGGGGAGCCCGGTCGAGCAAGGAGGTTGGAACAGACTCCCGACATAGGGGTACCCGCAGGCGGAGCGACAGGAGCAGACTGAATAGGCGCGGACTCCAACTGATCCTTCCCACCATTCCTGTTCTTAGGGGCATTCTCCTTGAAAAGCTCGTGACTTTCTGAGCCCATGCCATCCCACTCAGACGTAGTAAAGTGAGGAAGCGACCCCCCGCTAAGGTTGCCAACATTATCAGCATCCCTAGCATAACGATCATCAGCGGGAGGAGGGGGCAGTGGTGGGGAACGGGAAGAAGCAGCCCTGTCCACGCGCACCCGGAGCCTGAATCCATCCGCAGCAGGGAACACATCGACACTACCATGAACACACAAGGGGTCAACCGCCCAGATCTTGAGACGCACTGGTCCAAGAACAGCCAAGGAATCCTGATCCACCAAGATTGGATTACCAATGAGAACGCCAAATGCCATGACAAATTCGGTAGAGCGGAGGGAAGGAGGGATATAATCAACCAACACCCAGATCTCAGAGAGAGGGGATATAGGCTTCGCCCCATTGGCAGCAGCTTTAACCGAAACGACCAGTTGATTCAGAGGGAGGGTGAAGCTTGTGCAAGAAGAGATCATCTTTAGACTGCTTTTAGAAGGAAAGACCACTGCAAAATCAAAGTTAGAGAGATGTCGGATCTGCCAGTCCCACCCTCCTTCATCCCATAGCTGCAGTTCATCCTGGAGGGTTTGGGGAGAGATCTTGTGGTCTTTGACCGAGATGATGGCAACATTAGAGAGAGCAGGGGCCACTGCGACTTGTGGGACCTCACAGTCCAGTGCGAAGAAAGAACATCCAGGGAGCCCTTGGCCAAAGTGCACAAACGACGCAGGTTTACGGCGGTTGTTGCAGTTCACAGTGAGATGTCCATCCTCACGGCAGATCAAGCAGAAGGGGGGATTAAAGCAGCGTGACTGGAAGTGCCCAAGCTGGTGACAAGCGAAGCAGGTGAGGTTAGGGTTAGGTGGTTGGCTAGACGGAGGAGGAGGGCGAGACGGAAGGGGAGGAGGAGGAGGGGGAAGGATACCATCGCCCAGAGCACCAGAGGACGAGCCCGGGCCCGAAGACGGGAACCGGCGGCCAGGGCCGCCGGAGCCGCCGCCCCCACGTCCCAACGAACGCCCGCCAAATCCAGAAGACGAGGACGGAGCACGGCCGCCGCCGCGAGCCATGGGACCAGGGCCATGCAGGGGAGGAGGGGGAGGACGGGCCGCAAGGCCAGAGCCACCGGCCGCCACCACGGCCTCCCATGGATCGGTCCCAGATCCGTCTAATCCAGGGGCTTCAGATCCAGATTCGGCCGCAGCCGGCGTCGGAGCCCCAGCCCGCCCGTCTCCCTGGAGCCCCGCCGGCCCCGACGACCAAGCCTCGCGCTCGCGGGCCACATGGAGACGAGCCGCCTGCTCAGCCTCGAGCTTGGAGCGAAGGGAAGCCTCGAGTTCCAGATCGGCAGCCCCATCGCCCGCGTCCTCCCGCTGCCGCTTCTGGCCAGAGATCGCCTCGTTGGACGACCCACGCGAGCGATCCATGGCGACAACCGCTGCGAAGGGGAGGGAGAGAGGTGGAGGAGGAGGGGATCTGCGAAAGGAGGGGATGCGGAAGCGATAGCGGCGAAGGTCAGCAGGAGAGGCAGGAAACCCTAGAAATGGGGGGTGCGAGCCCTTACGAATCCATAAATACCCCAAGGAGGCCAGGCCGGCCGGGGGGGAGGCGAGGGCCGTGCCAGTCAAGACGGGCCGAGAAAAACGGGCCAAGCCAGGCCCAGGATCTAAGACAGAAAGAGGGGGGAAATCAAAAGAGGACGAAAGCACCGGAGGCCCAGCAACCGCAGCCGACCCAGAACAGCCCAACTGAGGCGGAGCGGGGGGCCCACGAGCCTCCCGCACCGGAGCCAGATCTAGGGTTAGGGGGAAGCGCCAGAGCCAAGCTCGACGCCGTCCCCGCCGCAGCCGCCGGCGACGAAGGCGACAGGGAGCGCGAAGAGCGAGCCGGACCACGCGAACGGGAGGCCGCACCCCCAGGGGCCACGCAGCCCGGCGAAGAGAACGCCTCCGAGCGCCTCCCACGCCGTCCACGCCGCACCTGGAACCAACCAGAGCTCCCAGCCTCTGCGCAGATCACCGGGCGGCCCCGTCCGCCCGGAGCGAACTTTCGGACCCTGGCAGCCGCCGGCGCACCAACCAGAGGCAGGTCCGCCGGGAGAGAGACCACGGGGAGAGGGGAAGGGACATCCTCAACATCGAGATCCGAATCTGCCTTGTCCGACGACAGAGCCCAGAACTTGTTCCGAGGCCTAGAGACAGGACTGGATCGAGAGAGGGCGCCGCGCAGGGCGAGGAGGGAGGGGAGGCGGGGAAGAGGGCCGGCGCCGAGAGGACAGGGGACGCAGGGAGCGACGAGCCATGGGTTCGGAGGGCGGACGGGGAGGGGAGGACCGGGGAAGAGGGAGGGGAGGGGGAGAGAAGAGCCATCTTCAATCAGTCAAAGGAGGCCTTATAGTTTCACCACCCTCACACATGACCCTCGCGGGCGCTGTCATTCGAGGTTGCAGGCAGGTCCTACTAGGTCTTCACCGAGAGCAGCTCCTTTCTGCTTGCAAAATACCTTTTGCGTCGTGACCTAACTATTGCAGCGAAATCAAAGGCTCGCGTAAAAGAAGAGAACAAACTAGAGAACAAAACGGATTCCTTGGCTTGTCATGGAAGTGCGATGATCATTGGAAAACCCATGTAGGGATTTCACAGCAAACAATACTTCATACTATTCATTACAACTCCATAGAACACCAGTTCTATGATTTTCAAACCTTTTTAGAAGGAGCAAGATCAGCTACGCCACCATATCTCCAGCTCTCTAACAGTACAATAGGTTTTTTCCTACAAATTGCCCGAGGGATGAGGTGCTCGAACTCGGCAAGATGGAAGCAGTCGTTGCTCAGTCATTACAAGAGTTGGTTGTGCGGTTCAGTTTAGAGACATTGAGAGGGACCAAAATTACAAAGTAGCCTGTTGAAGATGCACCTTTAGAATTTGACCAGTGCACCGATCCTTCCCATAGAGTACCACGGTACCTTAAAAATCCTCTATTCAGTATTCTTCTAATATCTCATCTCTCACATGTATAGCCACACTATATAAACCTTTCAACCACAACTCAGCTCGGGAGTGCAATACTAGTTAATCGTTCGGACGGGCCTCATAGCGACAATTGATATATCCTCTCAAAACCAAGCCCTTTTATAAGGGTATCAACACCTTCTTCACCCCATCCTTGTGAAATCTATCACAATAATCTTGTTTACCAAAGTACCAATGTTATATTGATGAACGCACATCAGAAAACAGGTCATGGACTACATTGAGACGCTAACAATGTAAATGGTAACTGCATGTCTGAAATATACTTTTGCAAAGTTTGCCATGCATGCCAAAGTATGTTTCGTGTACTAAATCACTAGTACAACACAAACGCCTCTGCCTTCAAAGCTTAGAGATCTCGAGTTGCATCTTCGGTAATATGTATTACAAGGAGCTCTATTTTATAATGGTATAAGAAAGAGAGACTTGTAGTTGAGCCACCATGTAGGTGCACCCCTCTATCTCGACCGTCCAATTTTGCATCGAAGCTCTGTGTGTAAAAAACCCCACTTTTTCATTTCTCCCAAACAATACAAGATTTGGACTTGAAGCTGCAGGACAACATCACACAAGTACTACTATCTCTATTAACTGTTTTATTTTTTTTGGGTGCAACAGGAATATCTAAAATGGTGATGCTTATTGTAAATAATATCATTTGAGAAATTTATGTTGCACCAAACAATCTGAAACATTTTCTGCTTCGAGTAGTTCTTGTATGATGTTGATTGTTGGCCTTCAAAGTTGATCTGAGTGCCTGAATCGACTGGGTACGTACCACTATACTGGGATCAAGAGAAATACTAGTTTAAAATGTCCACCTTTTCTAAAAAAAATGTGAGTATCACGCCAATCAAGCGGCCTTTGCGACAAGCGATGGTAGCCTGTCGTCAGTCACGTTGCCACCGCGAGCTGCTAGTGGATAGAACCAGTACGTGATCCATGATTTTTTCGTGAATACGCAAAGCTTGCATATCATTTATTGATAGGTAGAAGAGAAATTACATAGACATACAAGAGGAAAAGAGAGAAACACCACACAAGGTGTGGGAAAGACACAAGAAGGGATACAACACAACATAGACTCTCCTAGCTCAAACTCCAGCCCGCGGCAAAGAGACGAGATACAAAGGTATCTGGGCCGCGTCACGACCAACGTCGGGCACCATCACCGCACGGCCACACCTCCAGGACGAACCAAATCAACGTACCTCCCACCTAAGTGCCTAGAGGATCGGCAAGTGGGGTGCAGGATCTGGCCGAACTAGGAGGAGAAGCTACGGAGAGAGCGTCGTCGAGGCCATACATAGCGCCCCGGATGCCCACGCCAAAAGGAGCAGCCTGGACCGGCAAAGCGTCTGAAGTCTTCAAATCCAACACCGAACACACCACAAACAACAAGATAGATCCTTCATGAAGGATACAATGCCAAGCCGCCGTCGTTGTCCGATCTAGCAGACTAGATCTAGGGTTTCCCATGATACTCGCGTAGGGGCGCAGAGAAGAGGCCATGGTGGCACCTCCAAGAAGGAAATGACACCCGCAGGTGTCACTGCCACCAGCATCAGGAAGCCGAGCAAGGCTTTCGTCCGGCCAAATTCCGCACAATCCCAAAGGTTGGTGGATCAAGATTCAGAGACAAGGAAAACCAAAGCAGGCTGTGACCACAACCACCGGAAGGAGAGCCGCGCCAATCACCAGGAAGATGACATTGGGCACTGCTGGACACACCGCCACACACAGCCACCACGGGGCTCGATCCACCGCTCACGGCACACCACAACCAGCACAAGGGAGATGCATGGCTGGGAGCCTTCGACGAGGCTCCACCGCCGGGAAGACGACGGGCAGCCGGAGGCCAGGGGAATCAGCCCCACCTCGGCCAGCTAGAGAGGAGGCATGGTCGGGACAAGGTCCTGCCGCCGGGAGGACACCGGACATCCAAGGATAGGGGGGTCGGGTGGTCGGGCGAGGTGGTGCGTAGGGGAGGGTGGGGGAGGAGGGACCCGCCGCGCCAGGGCACCGCTGGTGACGACGGCGGGGAGGGACTGCGGCGGCGGCGCTAGATCTGACGCCGGAGGGGCGCTGCCGGGACGACCAACCAGGAGGCGCGGGGAGGAGGGATCACCGGATCCGCCACCAGGAGGAGCGTCGCCGGCCGTCGGGTAGGGCGCCGACGAGCCACCCGCAGGCGGGCCGCCAGCCGCGGGGCCCCGCAGGAGGAGAGGAGAGCCGCGCCATGGGGGGAAGGCCCCGCCGCCGCTGCCACGACGCGGGCTTCGCCTGGTGGTGGCCTCCGACGGCCGCGAGGGGATTAGCTGGAGAAGGGGGCGGGGCGGCGGTGGCGCGTTTGGGGGCTCACATCGAGATGTCGATTCGTTTTCCGCCCCAAATGAGATGGGGAATTAGTCACCTCTGTCCCTTCATCTTTTTGAAAGGAATCGAGGCCTATCTATTTTTTTTCAAAAAGGGGGGACTCCCCGGCCTCTGCATCAGAACGATGCATAAGGCCATATCGAGGCCTATCTATTGGTGGGGAGGTATATGAAAGAAGGGAACGAATAAGTGGATTGAGGAATAAAAGCTTGAAGACAAAGAGAACTTCTTCGGGTAATTGGATCGCCCCGGCCAGGGACTGGACGGCCCTCGTTCGGGAAGGTCTTCTTCGCTATAGACGCCACCAAGAACAGGAAAGGGGCTCTCCGCTCCTAGTCACTAAGCAGCTATTCTGTCCGTTTGTAGACGAGAGAGTGAGCCTTCTAAAGAGTATCTACTGTGATTTTATTGCAAAGGGAACTGGAAGTGAATACTTTGGCCAAGTTATACAATTTCTTCTGGGATAGCTTGTTGTGGGGCTTTCCGAAGGGTCGTTCTGAGAGTGGTCTCATTTCATTAAGGTTGCATATAGCTCCGTTGCAGCTCCGGTTCCATGTTTCGATTCCATTTGTTTCATAATTTCTTACTTATAAGTGATGTTATGTTACATTTTGGCTGAGGATTGAATAAGTTGGGTCATGAGAACGGAATTTGAGTAGGTAGGTCATAACACAGATTGAATTAGACCTTACTCAATCACTCATCGCTGGAAAAAGTAGAGCGATTTCCTCGCAAAAAAAGCACGGGCGAGATATTCTTCCTTAACAGGGATCTCAATTGCGGGAAGAAGTACAAAGGGCAAAGGCAGAAGTGGAAGGGCCGCGCCTGTCACGCCCAGATTCTGGACACATTGCGTGATATTAGTCTAAAGAACGGAGAGGAGCTCCGTGAAGAAGACTATCGCACCATGCTTGATTTTATGTTGAGCCGACTCCAGTTCGACGTCAATCCCCGGGCGCTGAAGGAGCTCCTGAACAGACTCCAAAACGGTTGGGCACGATCTCGAACTTCTAGGGCGGCAAGGTGCCGCCCGTGTTGCCTAGGGTAGGCGACGCGGGGGCCGAGCGGGAAAAAAATGAATCGGCCGGCCATGTCGGTCGCCGCCGCCAGCCCACCGTATGAGAGCCCTAGTGGCGACTGTTGCTGAGTTCTCCGTGAGCCTGAATGAACTTGGAGGAACAGGAGCAGGTAAATTGACTAAGTGCAAAATGTAGCCATGTACGCACACTGTGGCTGAGTTCATGCATGCTAAGCAACCAGCAGCGCTGCATACCAGACAGGCATTCGTCAGCGTCATGTTCAGCACGGTATCCATGCATCGTGTGTGCACATGTGTGTCTGTAGAGACGATCAATGTTTCCAGCTCTTGGCCCATCGGGCAGCAACACAATTATTTTCTGGCGCGGTGAGTGTTTCAGAAAACTGAAACCAACATCCACCTCAATGGCACTTTTAACGGTGGATCAATCTATCATGTTGTCACCCCCTCAACCTAGCTCCCTCGACGCTAGCAGCGACTCCACCGCCACCGCCACCGCCGCCGCAGCTGCGGCTTAGCTCGCCCCCCATCCTCCTCCGCCGACCATGGCCTCCTC
>NC_041382.1:32625776-32655355 GCF_002162155.2 Triticum dicoccoides
ATGCTGAGGACGAAGACGGGGTCTCTCCTGCACGCTCAAGCTGCCGCCACCTCCCTCCGCTCAAGTTGCCGCCTCCTCCCTCCGCCTTCGAGGATTGCCATGGGATCCTCCCTCCGCTCAAGCTGCCGCCACCTCCAGATCGGCTCCCCCCCGAATTTCACGCCGCTGGTCGTGACCGATGCATCGCTGGCATCTATAGAGAAGGGGTGGGTGGAGGTCGGGGGCCAGCATCACCGGAGGTTGGAGAAGCTTCCGCCCCGCAAGAAGGAGACCGACCGCGCCCTCGCCTTCAAGCGGAGAGCATATGGGCTCTGTTTCCGTTGCTTTGCGGAAGACCACTTCATCGCCGACTGTCGTGGGCCTGTCACCTGCCTGGGCTGCAGCCGTTCTGGGCATCGCGAGCGTGGCTGTCCGGACCGCCTCCTTGCCAGCCACGGTCATCTCCGCAGCGCCCTGTTGCCGCCGGCTGCTCCTCGCCTCCCCAAGCACCCGCCCCAACTCCTTCACCGAGGTTGCAGAAATGCTCGTGGGCCTCTATTGTTGCCGCTTCGACTGGGCTCGTTGAAGGGTACCCTTGTAGCAACGCCGACGAGTCGACCTTGGTTGCTGATTTGGGGCTGCTGAAGCCCCTCTTTGCAGCTCAGACCGAGGCGCTACGCAACGAATTGCAGGCTCTGGTTACCGCTCGTGTGGAGGAGATCGTTCAACCCCTCCGCGACATGGCTGTTGCTCTGCAGGGTTGGGCGGCCCAGGTCTCGGGCCTCTTGGAGCGCCTGGACGCTATAAGTGGCAAAGTGGTTGATTTGCCGGCCTTCAACCAGTCTCCTGAGGAGCGAGAGGGAGGGAATTTGGGGAATGGTGGGGGATTTTCTTCCCTGGAGCCTTTGGGTGTGCCTCCTCCCTGGTGCGAGCATGAGGAGCCGGCGCCCTCTGTTGTCGCCGATGATGTTCTTCCTGCTATGGATGTAGCTCTACACGAGATGGTATGTCAAGGTGAGGAGGAGCAAGCTAAGGTTGCTGAGATAGTCACATCAAGCAATGATTTGGAGCATTTTGAGGAGGCCTTACCTGATGGTTTGGTTGGAGAGGTGCCTCCCTTTGCCTCCTCTTCAGTGACGTTTGCTTCAGGGGGCACTACCAATATGGTGTCTTCTGGGTCCAAGGAGCCACTTGGTGATATTGGTGTGGCATCAACCACCTTGTTGGATGAGTTTCTAAGCGGTTTCAGTTGCGTAGTGCCGCGGTCCTTGCTCGAAGAACCGATTTATGTGCGGATTGACGGGGCATCTACTTGTTCCGAGAGGCGTAGTGGACGTTTGGAGAAGAAGAACAGGCGCTGCAACATTCCTACTGCCAAGCGCGCAGAATATAGGTTGACGGAGGCTTATGGGGAACTCCCGAAGGGGATGGCATCTAAGAAAGGCTTCGAGGAGGATGTGCAAGAAAAGATGAACTCTTATCTTCGGATGTACAAGAAACCGCCTACACCGACTGCGATCGAGGCAACTCCTGCATTGGTGGAGGCCAATGGTTGATCTCATGTTTCAAAAGGTTAGGTGCGAGTTCACTTCTAGTTGCAGGCCTGTTCTTGAGGTTGCAGTGGTTGTCTTGGTCGGGTATGCTGTGTTGACGGTGGTCTTGGGCCTCGGCACCCTTGTATCTGGCTCGGACGACGTCCCTTGAGTGCTAGTCCGGTGTGTGTGGTCTTCGCCGGTTTCCCTTAATTAACCGATGCATGTATGGTTTTTGGGTCCGGTTTTCCTTATTAACCGGACCAACTCTCTTCTTCTATATGCAAATGTGGGAGCTCCCTGCCCTCTGACGAGGTTTTCGTCAAAAATGGCACTTTTAACTCCCATGCCAAAGAGGGAAGTAGTAGGTTCCGTTTTTGCACTTTTGCCGCCCGAACCACTTGTACCTGTTATACACTTGTACCTTACGGGGTGCATATGCAGTATGCCAGGAACAAAGACAACTTAACTCAGAAAAGGAAACCAAAAAAACAAAGATGACTCGCCCTTGAGCCTTTGGATTTTTTCAATGGATGTTAACAGAACATGTGGCAAAAAGCACTTACACGTTTTAAAAAAAGTTGAAAAATATGGTCGAATACTAACATGTTCACTTGTTTTTTTTTCTTGGCAAACATAAAACACATTGTGCAAAAAAAAAACAGCGTGGAAGTGGCGATCGATGTACCGAGTCAACCTGCAAATCTCCGGCATGTCCTGTCGTGTTGCCATAAAGGCAGGGTTTTCATCCTGCAAATCTCCGGATGTTCCAGGCTTGCAGTCTCCGCCTCATGGGTGCACATCACTGGCCTCACCCATGTCCCTCGTGGGGGTCGTCCTTCAGGTTGCAGCCAGGCAATGGAAGGTCGCCACCTAGAGCAGCTCCTTTCTGCCTACGAAATTTCTTCTGCGCCATGACCTAACTATTCCAGCGAAGTCGAAGGCTCGAGTCCAAAATAAAGAACAAACTAAAGACCGAAACGGATTCCTTGGCATGAAAGCGAGATGATCATTACAAAAACCACGGACAGATTTTACTGGAAAGCAATATTTCCTATTCTTCATAACAACTACTCCCTCCGTTTCAAAATAGATGACCCAACTTTGTACTAAAGCTAGTATAAAGTTGGGTCATCTATTTTGGAACGGAGGGAGTACATACAACAACAGTTTTACGATTGCCTCAAAACGAGCTAGCTAGAACTCTCCAAGATTGGAGGAAGGCACATCTCAGTACAAAGGGAGCGAGAACTCCTCAAAAGGAGCAAGAACTCTTCCTGCTCTCTAAGCGTACAACAAGCCATTCCCTAGAGGGATGAGGTGCTCGAACTCCCCAAGATGAAGGGAGGCACATCTCAGTCATCGGAACAGCCGGTTGTGCGGTTCAGTTCAAAGAGATTGACAGGGAACAAAACTCCAAAGCGGCACACTGAAGGTGCTTATTTAGAATTAGACTGGTGCACCCATCCTTCCCATAGAATACCACTGTACCTTCAAAATGCTCTATTCAGTGTTCTTCTAATATCTCATCTCTCGCATGTATAGCGACACTATAGAAACCTTTGAACAGTGTACTCAGCTCGGAAGTGTAATACTTGTTAATCATTCCGACAGGCCTCATACCACAATGATCTATCCTCTGAAAATCAAGCCTTTTTATAAGGGCATCAACACCCTCCTTGTGAAATCTACCACAACCATCTTGTTTCCCCAAGTACCAATGTCATATTGATGAAGTCACATCAGAAAACAGGTCATGGACTACGTTGAGACACTTGAAATGTAAATGGTAACCTCATGTCTGAAATCTACTTCTACAAAGTTTGCAGAGCATGCCAAAGTATGTTTGATGTACTAAATCACTAGTACAACACAACGCCTCTGCCTTGGAAGCTTAGAGGTCTCGAGTTGCATCTTCAGTAGTATGTATTACAGGGAGCTCTACTTTATAATGGTATAAGAGAGACTTGTAGTTGAGCCCCCATGTAGGTGCACCCCTTTATCTCGACTGTCCGATTTTGCATCAAAGTTCATGCGAAAAAACCACTTGTTTGATGGAGTAATTCTTGTATGATGCTGACCTTCAAAGTTTCAAGTTCAAATGTTCTCTTGTTTGGGAGAAACAAAAATGAGAATGCATGAGCTCCTTTCTGCCTCCAAAATCCCCCCTCGGATCCCTTGGGCGCTGGGAGCTAATCCCTATGAAACTAAAGATCAACAGGGAATCCTTTGGCATGAATGTGTGATGTTGATTTGCAAAAATCATGGACATATTTCATTGGGAAAGTAACATTTTCTGCTCTTCAACTTCGCAGGACAATAGTTATATTGTTCTCATCTTTATTCTATTTGACCTCTCAATTCGGTTAAGAGCAAACAGAGGAAACATGATCTCTTCATATTCAACCGACCGCTCTGTGATCTGGTACGATTAAATTTGCCACCTGCATTTCAGATAAACAAAAGTACTACACTACCACAACTCTGCAACAATATGCATCTAAACGAACATTTCTATCTGAATTAGGTACATATCCGTCGTCCCAGCATGGCAAATCCAGTTGGGTGTATATTTTGATTTTCAGATTGCCCAGCTAGTCCCCTTGGAAGATAAAAAGGAAATTATTTCGAAATGGTGGAAGAAAAAAATGGTTCATTTGAAGTGTGTTTCAGTCAATTTTGTGTTGTACATATGTTAGGCATGCAGTTCCCCTCTCTAAACTGAATTATCCCTAATGAAAATATACTACACACAGTTAAATCAGATGTTTTTCTAATGGTCACTGGGGAACAAACCACCCGCCTGAACATTTCATTGAGCAAAGAGGCAAAACGGTAGGTTACATGAAAAATAGGTCTAAAAGGCAGATTATGCAGCCAAGACTCGGTGATCGTTGAGTCACACCAGCAAAAGACCCAAGATACAACAACAAGGAGGGACTAGCTAGAGAGAAAGCTAAGCCAAAGCGACAAAACTTGGAAACCCATTCTTTCATGATCTATTTGCAGATCAAGCGAAGTTGGCCGTCCGCCGCAATATTGCGAGCGATGGCCACGGGCAACAGAGGGTGATCGCGGTCTGTGTTTTGAATTTCGTCCGAGAAAAACGGATTTCGGCTATCTCGGACAGGGGCGAAAAATACCTTCCAGCAAAAAAATGGATTTTGGTCAAATTTTGGTCAAATTTAATCCAAATTTGGGTCAAATTTCAGCCGAAAATTTTGAAAATAGCCGAAATTTGGCCATCTCGGTCTAGGGCGAAAAATTTCACAAACCGAAAGTCGAAACCTTGATCACGGTACACCTTCAAGTTGCAGCTTTTCCAATTGTTTCATAGCATGGCGATTGCGGCCATAGACGGAAGGTGAGGAGAGGAGGGCAGACCAGAGGCCGCAACTCAATATTTCGGGAGCGAGCGCCAAGAAAGCGTGCGTGTGTGCAAAGCTGAACAGGAGGTGCTTTGGAGTCTCTACCTCCCCACGGAAGGCACACACCACACTGGGAATGACATGGCGGTCTCATGGAAATGGGCCGCCCACAACGGACAACGAACGGTGGAAAGCAACGAAAAGGACATGCATTTCGGGAGCATGGCTGCGCCCAATCGTGAGGACGATGACGTTGACCGCATGCACCTCGATGGGTCTTTCAAGTCTCGACCAGGAAATGACGTCGACAGTCAACGTGCGTATGATTTTTTATCATCAGGGCAAACATGAAACTGCATTTTCTTCACCTCTTATTGTTCAAAGTTTTGTCAACAGATTCGGAAAACCCACCGATCCGTATGTGTCCGTAGGTTCGCACGACGGTGGCTGGATCATTGCTGTATTACCCTGTTGGTTGTCTGAATTTTCTTCGTTTCTATCTCAATGCGAATCAGTTGTTAGAATGGTCAATGAGCATATCTGAATCCTGAAGTGATATCATATGAGGCAGCCTGTATTGATTCGTGCAGTGACAAGTGGGAAGGAAAATTAGGGGCGTGATCTGATTGATGGGATTAGAGATGGATTCGCATCCCGCCTTTTCTCTGTTATTTTATACTATGTGGTTGGTATGGATTTGTGAGCACACTTGGCACAGAAACTTAACTGGTAGAGAGCAGGAATTAGAACATCTGTCTGACCTCCTACGTTTATCTTTTTGTGCGGAGGAAAGGGATTACAGTCATCACGAATATGATTAGAGTCAACAATGACATGCTGACAAACTTCAGAATAGAATCCAATCCCTGGAATTGAATGCCGCCAGCAGTGATTGTGCTTTTCTATAAGATTTGTATAGGCACTTAGAAAAATCTGGTACAGAAGTAAGAATGTGAAAAATGCTGACAAGAGGAAAACCATGACTTGAAAGACCATGTGTTTGTATGCATGGGCATGAATTTTCCTCCTAGTCGAACAATACCCAATAATACGTATGATAGTGGTGGCAGTTGCATGCAAGCAGCCTTAAAAATATGCGCAAAGCTCTTCTATACCTACATATTTTAGACCCATCTATTCAGTGTTCTTCTAATACCCCATCTAAATTATGTGGTTGACTCCTTTGATCGTGTACTCATCTTGTCACTAGTAGAAAACAGGGCTTTGGTTGGAGCCTGCCAAGCCCATTAGTCCCGGTTCAGTCAAGAACCGGGACCCATGCGGGGCATACGTCCCGGTTCGTGCACCCAGGGGCCCGGCCGGACCTCGGGAGGCATTTTTCCCGGTTTATGTGGACCCATTTGTCCCGGTTCTAGGCATGAACCGGGACCAATGGGCGTGGCATGAACCAGGACCAATGGGCCTCGCTCCTGGCTCACAGCCATTGGTCCCGGTTCGTGCCTAGAACCGGGACAGAAGAGCGACCTTTAGTCCCGGTTCTAGTCACGAACCGGGACAAATGAGTTGCCTATATATACCCCCTCGTCGGCGAGCAGAGCAGTCCACACTGCTCTGTTTTTTTGACCGGCAAAGGGAGGGCATTTGGGTGCTCTAGCTCACCTTCTATGCACATGAGGTGTTCGATGAAATGCCCGAGGCATGCTAGTTAAGTTTTCTCCTCTCGAAGCTCAACCTTCAAGCTCCATTTTCCCCGAGATTTGCATAGGTTTAGCGTCTGTCACGTCCCGTCCCCGTATTCACCGTCGTCGATCGCCCATGCTGATCTCGTCGCCGACACCATCGTGGTGAGCCTCTTGTTCTTATCATCTTTCTGAAAGAAAAACAATTCTTACTTTAGATAGATACTTGTCTATTTTTTTACTTTTGACACGCATAATTATATATAATGCACGCAGATGAACCGGCAATGGATGTACGGTGACAGACACACCCCCGAGTACATTAAGGGCCTGCATAATTTTCTTGAAGTGGCTGAGGCAAACAAGTAGAATGGTTTTATGTGTTGTCCATGCCCTATATGTGGAAATACGAAGTCTTACTGTGACCGGAAAATCCTTCACACCCACCTGCTTTATAAGGGTTTCATGCCACACTATAATGTTTGGACGAAGCACGGAGAAATAGGGGTTATGATGGAAGACGGCGAAGAAGAAGAGGACGATGACAACTACGTGCCACCTGAATACCGTGATGCTGCAACGGGGGAAGCTGCTGAAGATCAAGAGGAACCAGACGATGTGCCCGATGATGATGATCTCCGCTGGGTCATTGTCGATGCAAGGACACAGTGCGAAAGTCAAAAGGAGAAGCTGAAGTTCGATCACATGTTAGAGGATCACAAAAAAGGGTTGTACCCCAATTGCGAAGATGGCAACACAAAGCTCGGTATTATACTGGAATTGTTGCAGTGGAAGGCAGAGAATGTTGTGCCTGACAAAGGATTTGAGAAGCTACTGAAAATATTGAAGAAGAAGCTTCCAAAGGATAACGAATTGCCCGATAGTACGTATGCATCAAAGAAGGTCGTATGCCCTCTAGGATTGGAGGTGCAGAAGATACATGCATGCCCTAATGGCTGCATCCTCTACCACGGTGCGTACGCGGATTTGAACGCATGCCCGGTATGCGGTGCATTGTGGTATAAGATCAGATGAGATGACCCTGGTGATGTTGACGGCGAGCCCCCCGGGAAGAGGGTTCTGATACGTCCATTTTGCATCATGCTTTTATATCAATATTTATTGCATTATGGGCTGTTATTACACATTATGTCACAATACTTATGCCTATTCTCTCTTATTTTACAAGGTTTACATAAAGAGGGGGAATGCCGGCAACTGGGATTCTGGGCTGGGAAAGAAGCAAATATTAGAGACCTATTCCGCACAGCTCCAAAAGTCCTAAAACTTCACGGAAGATGTTTTCCAAATATATTAAAAATACTGAGAGCAAGAACTTCACCAGGGGGGCCACACCCTGCCCACGAGGGTGGGGGTGCGCCCTACCCCCCTGGGCGCGCCCCCTACCTCGTGGGCCCCCTGGTGGCCCTCCGGTGGCCATCTTCTGCTATATGGAGTCTTTTGATGGGAAAAAATCACAAGCCATCTTCTCGGACGAAACTCCGCTGCCACAAGGCGGAACCTTGGCGGAACCAATCTAGGGGTCTGGCGGAGCTGTTCTGCCGGGGAAACTTTCCTCTCGGAGGAGGAAGTCATCGCCATCGTCATCACCGACGCTCCTCTCATTGAGAGAGGGCAATCTACATCAACATCTTCATCAGCACCATCTCATCTCAAAACCCTAGTTCATCTCTTGTATCCAATTCTTGTCTCCAAGTCCGGGATTGGTGCTAGGAGTGTTAATTACTCCTTGTAGTTGATGCTAGTTGGTTCAATTGGTGGAAGATCATATGTTCAGATCCTGTATGCATATTAATACCCCTCTGATTATGAACATGTTTATGCTTTGTGAGTAGTTACTTTTGTTCCTGAGGACACGGGAGAAGTCTTGCTATTAGTAGTCATGTGAATTTGGTATTCGTTCGATATTTTGATGAGATGTATGTTGTCTCTCCTCTAGTGGTGTTATGTGAACGTCGACTACATGACACTTCACCATTATTTGGGCCTAGAGGAAGGCATTGGGAAGTAATAAGTAGATGATGGGTTGCTAGAGTGACAAAAGCTTAAACCCTAGTTTATGCGTTGCTTCGTAAGGGCTGATTTGGATCCATATGTTTCATGCTATGGTTAGGTTTACCTTAATACTTTTGTTGTAGTTGCGGATGCTTGCAATAGAGGTTATGTTGGAAATATGCCCTAGAGGCAATAATAAATTGGTTATTATTATATTTCCTTATTCATGATAATCGTTTATTATCCATGCTAGAATTGTATTGATAGGAAACTCAGATACATGTGTGGATACATAGACAACACCATGTCCCTAGTAAGCCTCTAGTTGACTAGCTCGTTGATCAATAGATGGTTACGGTTTCCTGACCATGGACATTGGATGTCGTTGATAACGGGATCACATCATTAGGAGAATGATGTGATGGACAAGACCCAATCCTAAGCCTAGCACAAGATCATGTAGTTCGTATGCTAAAGCTTTTCTAATGTCAAGTATCATTTCCTTAGACCATGAGATTGTGCAACTCCCGGATACCGTAGGAGTGCTTTGGGTGTGCCAAACGTCACAACGTAACTGGGTGGCTATAAAGGTACACTACAGGTATCTCCGAAAGTGTCTGTTGGGTTGGCACGAATCGAGACTGGGATTTGTCACTCCGTGTAAACAGAGAGGTATCTCTGGGCCCACTCGGTAGGACATCATCATAATGTGCACAATGTGATAAAGGAGTTGATCACGGGATGATGTGTTATGGAACGAGTAAAGAGACTTGGCGGTAACGAGATTGAACAAGGTATCGGGATACCGACGATCGAATCTCGGGCAAGTATCATACCGATAGACAAAGGGAATTGTATACGGGATTGATTAAGTCCTTGACATCGTGGTTCATCCGATGAGATCATCATGGATCATGTGGGAGCCAGCATGGGTATCCAGATCCCGCTGTTGGTTATTGACCGGAGAGTTGTCTCGGCCATGTCTACATGACTCCCGAACCCGTAGGGTCTACACACTTAAGGTTCAATGACGCTAGGGTTATAGGGAAAGTATGTACACGGTTACCGAATGTTGTTCGGAGTCCCGGATGAGATCCTGGACGTCACAAGGAGTTCCGGAATGGTCCGGAGGTAAATATTGATATATAGGAAGTATGGTTTTGGCCACCGGAAGTGTTCCGGGCATCACCGGTAGTGTACCGGGACCACCGGAGGGGTCCGAGGGGTCCACCAGGTGGGGCCACCAGCCCCGGAGGCCTACATGGGCCAATACTGGGAAGGGACCAGCCCCTAGGTGGGCTGGGGCTCCTCCCACCAAGGCCCAAGGCGCCTCCAAGAGGGAAAAGGGGCAAACCCTAGGGCAGATGGGCCCTAAGGCCCACCCCAGGTGCGCCTCCCCCTCTCCCCCTTGTGGCCGCCACCCAGATGGGTTCTGGGGGCTGCCGCCACCCATAGGGAGGGAATCCTAGGTGGGGGCGCAGCCCCTCCCCTCCCCCTATATATACTTGAGGTTTGGGGCTGCCCAAGACACACGATTCAATCTCCTTCTTGGCGCAGCCCTACCCCTCTCCCTCCTCGTCTCTTGCAGTGCTTGGCGAAGCCCTGCTGGAGTACCACGCTCCTCCACCACCACCACGCCGTCGTGCTGCTGCTGGATGGAGTCTTCCCCAACCTCTCCTTCCTCCCTTGCTGGATCAAGGCGTAGGAGACGTCACCGGGCTGTACGTGTGTTGAACACGGAGGTGCCGTCCGTTCGGCACTAGGATCATCGGTGATTTGGATCACGACAAGTACGACTCCATCAACCCGTTCACTTGAACGCTTCTGCTTAGCGATCTACAAGGGTATGTAGATGCACTCTCCTTCCCCTCGTTGATAGATTACTCCATAGATTGATCTTGGTGATGCGTAGGAAATTTTGAATTTCTACTACGTTCCCCAACAGGTTAATCATAAGTGGGATGCTTGTCCAAGTAAGGGCAGTACCCAAGCACCGGTCCACACACATACCAGATTATCAAAGTACCAAACACGAATCATATGAACATGATGAAACTTAGCTTGACGATATTCCCAGAGGTAATAGCACTGCAGGTCCCTGAACTTGCATGTCAGGTGATGGTTTGGTCCTTGAAGTTGAAAAGGCTGATTATTTCATCCCTCAACTTGTCATGGATGTGCAAGTTTAGTCCATAGCCAATCCGAACGCGCCAAGTGGAGCCAGGTGGACTAGGATGGTCAGCACTGCGAGTTTTTCAGTTAGCCCCCTTCCTTTGTGACGAATCAACCCGCAGTACTACTCGTCCCCCTTGAAGCAAAAAACACCTGAATTTATTTTGTCCCCTCCCCACCCCAATCATTCATCCACTTTGCTTGTTGTCTTGCTCGCGCCGACCGCGTGCGCCGGGTGCTGGCTGACGTCAGCAACCATGGCGGCGTCATCGGCAGAGTACACCGGCGGTGTCGTCCCTCCTTCGACCGCGCATCAAGTTCGCCCGCACGGCGTCTTTCCTCCCGACTATGGTGTGTCCTCCTCTCCTCTCTGCTCTGTTCGTCCCCCTCCTCCTCTGGTTTGATCATCCTCCCGCGTCCTCCGCAGCACCGGCAGATCACCCCCTTTGGATAGCGTTGCGGGTATTTGCGTTGGAATTCTGTGTCTATACAGCTTCCGGAGTTGCGAAGCTGGTTATTGAGGTGGTCGTTGATTTCAGGCTAGGTTTAGGGTGTGAAATTTAGGATTTCGCCAAGAAGCTAGGGCTCTTGTGCAGCAAATGTTCTTTTGGGCACAATGTAGTGCTGCTGTTTAGTAGATACTCAGCAAGTTCTATCTGAATTTAGTCAGCTAACTGAATTTAGCCAGTTAACTGAATTTTGTCTGAATTTAGTCAGCTAACTGAATTTAGTCAGTTAACTGAAATTAGTCAGTTAGCTGAATTTGTTGATTGTGGTTGGTTGAGTTTGGTTGAAGATTGTGCTTACCCTATTTTTGCAAAAAGAATGCATAACTGAATTTCCTCAGTGAACTTGCAGCATGCAGCATGCAGTTAACTGAATAAATTCAGTTAACTTGCTACTTGGAGTTAACTTGCAGGTTACACAATTTAGTTATATGAATTTATTAAGTTTAGTTGCAGTTATTTTACTGTTCAGTTACCTACTTAGAGGTTTTTTGAGATGTGATATGTTTTTGCTTACATAATGCACTTTGTTGCTGCAGTTTGTGATTCAGCAATGGGACAGATTGTGGACACCCCTTTCTTTACACTGGAACTTGAGCATGGTGGGCTTTTCTGTGGACCAAGAAATAACATGGAGTACTATAATCCTTTTGTGGAGGTGCTTGACTATGTTGATGCTGGCACATTCTCATATTCAGCTATTGAAGAGTACTTGCTGTGGTTGGGATATCCTGTGGCTGAGCACATAATTTATTGGTGCATGCCTGACAAAACAATTTCAGATGGTATGTTGAGAATTAGAGGTGATGAGGATGTGCGACACATGATCAGAGCTAGTAGTCAGCATAAGGTGCTTGTAATAATGGTTGACCATGCAGATTTCATCAGTAATTGCAGGGAAGATTTGATATTGACATTGCCAGCAGTTCAGAGTTCTGTCATAATGGCCAGGTCAAATGTTGTTGTAGCCAATGCAGCATCTTCTCACAGCCTCATTTCAGTCTATGTTGAAGATCCCATTTCAGAGGTGTCAGCAAATGACATAGAAGCAGACAACTTGGTTGCTAATGGAACAGAAACAGATACTTTGCTAACTGATGGTGCAGTAACAGATAACTTGCTGATAGAGGGTGGAGCAGCAGAGAATGTGTTGTATGATGCTACAGAGGATGCGGTGCTCTCAGATTCAGAGTTCAGTGATAGTGATTATGACATAGATGGTGGAGATGATGATTTATATGAAGACAACATTGATTTTGATGTTGATGAAGAAGCTGAGCTAGTTGAGGAAGAGGTGGAGCCAGACTATTTACTTGAGGATGAAGATCTAAACCTCTCTATTGAAGAGCAAGAGCAACTGAAATACAAGTTCAAAGTTTTCAATTCCAAGGTGGACATGAAATCCCCTATATTTAAATTAGGGATGGTATTTTCTGATGTGGTTGAGCTGAGAAAAGCTCTTACTGCTTATTCTATAAGGAACAGAGTGCAAATCAAGAAGTTGAAGAATGATAAGATGAGATTAGAGGTTGTTTGTCAGAGAGGTTGCCCATGGCTGCTTAAAGCTAGCAAGGACAACAGGACTGGAGGATTTGTCATCAAGGCCTACTTTGGAGAGCATCTCTGTCAGAAAAAGTGGAAGTTGAAGGATTTAACAGCCAAGTTTCTGTGCCAGTTTTTCTTGGATGAGTTCAGAGATGACCAGAAGATGTCACTTGCAACATTTTCAAGGAAAATTACTAAGGAATTCAATGTTACTCCTAACAGATGGAAGCTTGCTAGGGCTAGAAAGCAAGCACTTAATGAGATTCATGGTGATGAGGAAGAGCAATTTAGTAGGCTTTGGGACTATGGACAAGAATTAAGGACCAAAAACCCTGGGTCTACATTTCTGCTCACAACTTCACTGGTGAAAGATACCAAATTTCCATTGGGCAGAAAATGTTTGAAAACATTGTACTGGTCATATGATGCATGTAAGAGAGGGTGGCTAAAGGGCTGCCGACCAATCATCTTCATTGATGGTTGTCACATGAAAACAAGGTTCAAAGGAGTGCTACTTAGTGCTATTGGTATTGATCCCAATGACTGCATATTCCCAATAGCAATGGGATGGATGGAAGTTGAATGCAGAGGTTCATGGGAGTGGTTTCTGACCACTCTCAGAGATGATCTCAACATTACTAACACTGCTCCTTTCACAATCATGAGTGACAAACAGAAATATTTAATAAATGTAGTGCACAAAGTTTGGCCAGATTCAGAACACAGGTTTTGTGTCAGGCATATTACCAGAATTTTAATGAGAAGCACAAAGGAGAGGTACTGAAGCAAGACTTGTGGGCAATTTCAAGATCTCCAAACAAAGTGAAGTGGAGAGAAAACTGTCAGAAAATGGATGACCACAGTTCAGCTGCTTTCCACTGGATTGAAAGACTAGAGTGGAAAACTTGGTGCAAAGCATTCTTCAGTGAATTCCCCAAATGTGACATACTGCTCAACAATAACTCTAAGGTTTTTAACAAGTAGTTTGGTGGTCAATTTCCTAAGTTGTTTTGATTTTAACATATAGCCCATCTGTACTGCTAATTATCATATCATACTAACTTGTTCTCTTCCTATCTGTATGCAGCTACATTTTTGAGGGCAGAGAGATGGCAGTGCTCAGCATGCTTGAGTACATTTTCTATAAGATGATGAACAGGATTGTTAGCAAACAAAGAGAAGCTATTGAAAAGTGGACAGGCCAGAGAATATGTCCCAAGATCAAGAAGAAGTTAGATAAGAACACAGAGTTTGCTGCTAACTGCCATGTAACAGAAGCTAGCCAGCAAATCTTCAGAGTTCAGTCTGGTAACAATAGCTACACTATGGACCTCTGCTTGCACACTTGTGATTGCAGGAGATGGCAGTTATCTGGAGTACCATGTGGCCATTGCATAGCATGTTGCAGGGAGGAGAGAATTGACCCAGAGACACTGGTTCATGACTGGTATACTATTCAGACATATCTCAAATTTTATGGATACACTCTTGTCCCTCTTGCAGACCCTAAGGAGTGGGAGAAACAGAATGGCTATAAGGTGTATCCACCAGTGTTCACCAAACAGTTGGGTAGACCCAAGAAAAACAGGAAGAAGACACCAGAGGAGAAGATCAAGAATGGTGTTAGGGTTTTGAACAAAAAAGGTGTTACAATGCACTGCTCTATTTGTGGGAGAGCTGATCACAACAGAAATGGGCATTATAGATGGCAGGAGGCTCTCATTGAAGAAGGGGTAGAGGTTGTTGATGAGAACTATGATGACCCAACATTTCTTCAGGTGCATGCATTTTACTACATTTTACTGCATGTCACTGCATTTTACTGAATTTTACTGAATTTGTTATACTTATCTGAATTTGTGCAGAATATCTTCCCTAACCAGCCAGATCCTTTATTGGATCCAATTGACACACCATTCAGTATGGTCTACAACATGACTCAGAGAGAGCTTGCAAGAAGAGATCCTCAGAGGGTTCATGGGCCACTGCCTGAGCAATCTGCATTTGTTGCTGCTGCTGGTGCTGCAATACCTCAGCCAAGGGTTACTTCAGAAATGAACATAGGTAGACATACAAGGGCAACCACAGTAGCTGATAGAGGAGAATGATCTAGTAGGGGGAGAGGAAGAAAAAGACAAAGAAATACAGATGCAGGGAGAGGAGCAACTACAGAAAGAGGAAGAGGGTCAAATTCAGTTGCGAGCAGAGGAAAAGGAGGAAATTCAGTTGCAAGCAGAGGAAGAGGAGGAAATTCAGTTGCAAGCAGAGGAAGAGGAGCAAATGCAAATGCAGGTAGAGGAATAGCAGCAAATGCAAATACAGGGAGGGGAGAAGTTCCATCTGCATGGAGAGGAGAAGCAGCAAATGCAAATGCATATGCTTGGAGGGGAGGAGCATCAAATGCAAATCCATATGCTTGGACAAGAGGATCAATGCCATTTGCAGGGAGAGGAGGAGCAATGGCATTTGTAGGGAGAGGAGGAGCAATGCCATTTGCAGGGAGAGGAGGAGCATCAAATGTTCCATATGCAGGATGGAGATGGCTGCTGTTTGGAGATCAGAGGACAATTCCTGATCTCAATGCACCTGCTGATGATTTCATGGCACCACATCAGTGATTTGGTGACAGTTATTGTCTGCCATTCTTTTTTCTTAAGGCCTACAATAATTTTATATTATGGACAAGCCTTTTTTGATAGGCAAACAATGGCTCATATTGCCTAATTTTTGATGGCAAACAGTGGCTCACAATGGCATTCATTGACCTTTTTGTAACTAAATTTATGATGCATTTCAGTGATGTAGTTTAAGTTGGAATTTACATGGATGCAGTGTTAGTGATTCTGAAGATGCAGTTAACTTAGTGAACTGAAGATGCAGGTTAACTTAGTTAACTTAGTGAACTGAAGATGCAGTTAACTTAGTTAACTTAGTGAACTGAATTTTCCTGATTTTTGTTGTGCTAACTGAAATGAACATTGCTACTTTGAACTGAAATGAACATTGTTGTTTTTATCTGGAAAAAGGTTTAAAAAATATCTTCAAAAAGAGGTGCTGGGTTACCAAAATCATGATATGTTTTGGAGTGAATACTGCTGTTGTGAACTAAAAATAATTTTCCCAAAAAGTGTTTGTCCTAGGGATCGAGCCCAGGACCCTTTGTGTGATAGGCTGAGCTCTATGCCAGTGCGCTAGTACTAGTGATCTGCTAGATACTAATTGCCACGTTTATTATACTGAGATAAACTGTACATGCTGGTCAGAGCAGTGCCGTTCGCTCTTCCATTCCTATTAAGAGGCCACCACCCACCACCCACCGCCCCTACTCACCACTACCGTTTCACGACGCCTCGGGCTCTACGCTCCCCACCTCCCACTCCACCTGAGAAGAAAACCCTCGCCGGCTATCTCGACGCCGCCGCTAACGCCATGGACAGCCACCTTGCATGGTAGAGGATGGTCGAGGAGCTGGCAGGAGATGACCAGGTCGCGCGCGCGGAGCTCCAGGAGATAGGCCGGTGGTTCCCCAGCATCGACATGCTTAGGAACCACGCGCGGGGCCTCATCGACCAGATGACCGACGACGAGAAGAGGCGCGCTCTCGTGGACAGCCCAGGTACGCCTCCGGCCAACATCTTCCGCTTCGCAATGGCGGAGACGTGCTCGGATGATCCGAGGCAGCGCTGGCATTGGTGGATGTACAGGTCCGCCACCACGCAGCCGCCGCAGCCAGATCAGACGCGCGTGTGGTCGAGGATGCAGCGCCTCCACGATGTGGTTCTGGCCCTGCCTGCGCCGGTGCCCCTCGTGCACGTCGACGACGACGTCTCTTTGTCGTCCGACTCGGGGTACTGCAAGGTGGACTCCGACAATGACTCAGGCTACAGAGGGGATTCTGACTCCTCTGCGTCATATGCCTCGTTTGGCGATGAGGAGGTGTCCGGCGTTGTCCTGTCGGACGACGAGGAAGAGGACGAGATCCAGATGATGGCGCCAGTCCACAACGCCAATGAGGGCGACAGTGACCTCCCAATTGACGTGGAGGTGCTCCCAGATGTGCCTGACATCGTCAAGCAGGAGGTGATGGATGAGGCAGAAGAGGAGAAAGAGAAGACGAAGAAAATGCCATTTGTAGGGGAGGTGCGCCGCTCGGAGCACCTGAAGCACCTGAAGAACTGAAGATGATGGACAAGAAGATGATGCGGTAGTTAGGTATGCCGACTAGCAAGAAAATTCAGCATATAAGTTAGTGATATTTTGGTTAGGTTATGTTAGGTGTGCTCTATATATGCAGAGCACATAAGTTAATTGTAATGTTGCACTTCTGCTATATTGTCTGAACTATCCTGCAATGTTTAGGACATATGCATGCTATCTATATAGTTAATCTGCTTTGCTATGCCTATCTTGTTATCATGCTTTGATTTGCTGGTGATGCTGCTGTTTACAAATGCTCTGTTATAATGTGGTCTGTAGCTACAACTTTGCAATGCTACTGTTAGTAAGAATGCAACAGTTATGTAGGGCATTTTGCTGCTGCTTTGCAATGCTACTGCTGTTGTTGCTTTGCAATGTTGCTGCTGCTGTTGTTTTGCAATCCTAACTGAACATATCTGATTTAAATTCAGTTAACTGAAGATATAGATAACTGTAGTTAACTAAAGATTTCTCATTAAAATTCAGTTAAGTTGTGATCTTCAGATAACTGAATTTGTAGTTAACTAAAGATTTCTCATTAAAATTCAATTAAGTTGTGATCTTCAGATAACTGAATTTGTAGTTAACTAAAGATTTCTCATTAAAATTCAGTTAAGTTGTGATCTTCAGATAACTGAATTTGTAGTTAACTAAAGATTTCTCATTGAAATTCAGTTAAGTTGTGATCTTCAGATAACTCAATTTGTAGTTAACTAAAGATTTCTCATTAAAATTCAGTTAAGTTGTGATCTTCAGATAACTCAATTTGTAGTTAACTAAAGATTTCTCATTAAAATTCAATTAACTAAATTCTTCAGATAACTGAATTTGTAGCTAACTGAAGATTGCTCATTTAAATCCAGTTAACTGAATCTTCAGATAACTCAATTTGTGTTTAAGTGAAGATATATCATTTACATCCAGTTAACCGAATCTTCAGATAACTCAATTTGTGTTTAAGTGAAGATATATCATTTACATCCAATTAACTGAATCTTCAGATAACTTAACTTCAGTTAACTACAAACTAAGTTAATTTACACTGTAAAAATTGCACTTATCTGGAGACATTCAGATAACTAGTAACAATAAAAGCAGTCATACAGATTTAATTAACTAAAGCATTCATACAAATTCAGTGCATTACATAATACTGGCATTAAACCAACAAATTCAATACAACTAATTAATACATCTTCTTGAATGAATTACTCAAGTTCATCTAAGATCTCCTTCACCCTGCCTATCTTGCTGTTGGTCTCCTCCTTGTGCCTGAATAGATCACCAATCATGTACTCTAGTTTCTTCTTCTCCTTCTTCAGCTCATCCCTCTGTGACACCACTTTGTCCATCTGTTCCTTCATTTTCTCCACCTCTTCCTTCAGTTTCTCCATCTCTTCCTTCATTTTGTCCATCTGTTGCTGCATCTCATCCCTCTCTTTCTCTGCCTTAGCCCTCACAAACTGATGAATGCTAGTGGTAGATTTATCAGACAGCTTCGTCTTCTCAAGCTCTTGCTTTAGGTCAGAAAGAGCAAGTCTTGCATTGCCCAATTCTGTAATTGCCTGCTCCTTGTCAGCCACCATCTTAGCAAAATCAACTTTAAAAAACCTTAGATCTTTTTCCATCTTTTCTTTCTCTTTCACAACACTAAAATTTTCTTCAGCATTAACTACATTTTCCCTGAGCCTTAGCTTGTTCTCATCTTCATACATGCCCCACACCCTGGCTAAACTCATCTTCAGAGTGGCAGTCCATTCAGGGTCAATCCACTCCACAAAGTTGCATTTATCCTACCAAATAAGATAGAAAACAAC
Source organism: Triticum dicoccoides (assembly GCF_002162155.2). Classification (NCBI taxonomy): domain Eukaryota; kingdom Viridiplantae; phylum Streptophyta; class Magnoliopsida; order Poales; family Poaceae; genus Triticum; species Triticum dicoccoides. The sequence continues at coordinate 32,644,549 of NC_041382.1, forward strand.
TTTAGATTAATGAAAAAGCTTGGGTTCAGTTAAATTCATTTAAGTTCAGTTAGTTCAGTTAGGGTTAAGTTCAATTAAGTTCAGTTAGGGTTAAGTTCATTTAAGTTCAGTTAGCTCATTTCAAATTCAGTAAAAAATCAAAAATAAGATGATGTTAACTGAAAAATTAAGTTAACTTCACAAACATGATGCTGTGCCACACTCTTATACAGATCACAGTAAGATGAAACATTCCAAGTGTGTATTTAACAGTAGATCTACTAACCTTTTATGCACAAGCAAGATACCTCCTTCCACTATCAACTGATTCAAAGGACACAAACTTCTCACAGACATCTTGGTGTTCACATCTAGCTGCAAGATCTGAAGCAATGCCTCTCCACTCAGAGCAGAAAATGACGGCAGGAGCAGGAGCCTACAACACCTTCTAGTCAACAAAATCCCTAATTCTTGCCCTAACCCTATAGCTGCCAGAGGATAGTGACGAACTAACCTCACTTGTCACAGAGTAGCCGTCAGAAGAAGAGCTGGATCCTTCACTCCAAGATACCATGGCGGTGAGTTGGTGTCGGCAGCGGGCTAGACGATGGCGACGGCGACGAGCTGGAGAAGAGGAAGGAAGCGAGGGAGCAGAGAGGTGAACGAAGGGGGGATCTGCCAACAGGATAGAATATTCCAAAGAATATTCCAAAACATGTGCCACAATGTGTTGAAGTGCAGGTTGATTCGTCACATAGGGAGGGGGCTAACTGAAAAACTCACGGCGCTGACCAGCCCAGTCCACCTGGCTCCACTTGGCGTGTTCGAATTGGCTGTGGACTAAACTTGCACATCCATGAAAAGTTGAGGGATGAAATAATCAGCTTTTTCAACTTCAAGGACCAAACCATCATCTGACATGCAAGTTCAAGGACCTGCAGTGCTATTACCTCATATTCCCATGTGTCCTCGGGAGCGCTTTACATAATATAAGAGTTTGTCCAGGGTTGTCCTTTGCTACAAAAAGGATTGGGCCACCTTGATGCACCTTATTTACTTTTGTTACTTGTTGCTCGTTACAAATTATCTTATCACAAACTATGTGTTACCACTTATTTCAGTACTTGGCAGAGAATACCTTGCTGGAAACCGCTTATCATTTCCTTCTGCTCCTCGTTGGGTTCGACACTCTTACTTATTGAAAGGACTACGATAGATCCCCTATACTTGTGGGTCATCAGGACTCTTTTCTGGCGCTGTTGCCGGGGAGTGAAGCGCCTTTGGTAGGTGGAATTTGGTAAGGAAAAATTTATATAGTGTGCTGAAATTTACTGTCACTTGTCACCATGGAAAGTAATCCTTTGAGGGGCTTGTTCGGGGTATCTTCACCCCGACCAGTAGAGCAAAGAGTTGCTCCTCAACCTACTGAACCTACTGAAAATGAAAATGAAAATGAAAATTCTTGCTTTGAAGTTCCTTCGGGTATGATAGAAAAACTGCTAGCTAATCCTTTTCTAGGAGATGGAACAAAACATCCTGATGAATATCTGATATATGTGGATGAAGTTTGTGGATTATTTAAGCTTGCAGGTGTACCCGGAGATGTTGTTAAGAAGAAGGTCTTCCCTTTATCTTTGAGGGGAGATGCATCGACATGGTATAGGCTATGTGATGATATGAGGTCTTGGAATTACAAACGATTGAAATTGGAATTTCATCAGAAGTTTTACCCTATGCACCTTGTTCATCGTGATCGCAATTATATATATAATTTTTGGCCTCGCAAAGGAGAAAGCACCGCTCAAGCTTGGGGGAGGCTTAAATCAATGTTATATTCATGCCCCAATCATGAGCTCTCAAGAGAAATGATTATTCAAACAAATTATGCTCGGCTTTCTGGTAACAATCGCACCATGCTTGATATTTCTTGTGCTGGCTCTTTTATGATGAAGACTATTGAATTCAAATGGGATTTATTGGAAAGAATTAAACACAAGTATGTGTTGGGGAACGTTGCAGAAAATAAAAATTTTCCTACTCGTTTCACCAAGATCATCTAGGAGTTCATCTAGCAACGAGTGAATAGATGCATCTACATACCTTGTAGATCGCGAGCGGAAGCGTTCAAAGAACGGGGATGATGTAGTCGAACACGACGTGATTCGAATCACCGGAGATCCTAGCACCGAACGGACGGCACCTCCGCGTTCAACACACGTACGGAAACAACCACGTCTCCTCCTTCTTGATCCAGCAAGGGAGGGAGGAGAGGTTGAGGGAGATGGCACCAGCAGCAGCACGACGGCGTGGTGTTGATGGAGCTGCAGTACTCCGGCAGAGCTTCGCTAAGCACTATGGAGTTGGAGGAGGTGTTGGGGAGGGAGAAGGAGGCAACCAAAGGCCAAGGACTCAAGGTATGAAGTTCCTCCTCTCCCCACTATATATAGGGGTGCCAAGGGGGGGTGGCCGGCCCTAGGAGATCCAATCTCCTAGGGGGTGCGGCGGCCAAGGGGGGTTTCCCTCCCCCCCAAGGCACCTAGGAGGTGCCTTCTACTAGTAGGACTCCTCCCCCTTGGAAACCCTAGGCGCATGGGCCTAGTGGGGCTGGTGCCCTTGGCCCATGTAGGCCAAGGCGCACCCCCTACAGCCCATGTGGCCCCCGGGGATGGGTGGCCCCACCCGGTGGGCCCCCGGGACCCCTCCGGTGGTCCTGGTACAATACCGATAACCCCGAAACTTGTCCCGATGCCCGAAACAGGACTTCCCATATATAAATCTTTACCTCCGGACCATTCCGGAACTCCTCCTGACGTCCGGGATCTCATCCGGGACTCCGAACAACATTCGGGTAACTGCATATACATATCCCTACAACCCTAGCGTAACTGAACCTTAAGTGTGTAGACCCTACCGGTTCGGGAGACATGTAGACATGACCGAGATCGCTCTCCGGTCAATAACCAACAGCGGGATCTGGATACCCATGTTGGCTCCCACATGCTCCACGATGATCTCATCGGATGAACCACGATGTCGAGGATTTAATCAACCCCGTATGCAATTCCCTTTGTCAATCGATATGTTACTTGCCCGAGATTCGATCGTTGGTATCCCAATACCTCGTTCAATCTTGTTACCGGCAAGTCACTTTACTCGTGCCGTAATGCATGATCCCGTGACCAAACACTTGGTTACTTTGAGCTCATTATGATGATGCATTACTGAGTGGGCCCAGTGATATCTCTCCGTCATACGGAGTGACAAATCCCAGTCTCGATCCATATAAAACAATAGATACTTTCGGAGATACCTGTAGTGCACCTTTATAGTCACCCAGTTACGTTGTGACGTTTGATACACCCAAAGCACTCCTACGGTATCCAGGAGTTATACGATCTCATGGTCGAAGGAAGAGATACTTTGACATTGCAAAACTCTAGCAAACGAACTATACGATCTTGTGCTATGTTTAGGGTTGGGTCTTGTCCATCACATCATTATCCTAATGATGTGATCCCGTTATCAATGACATCCAATGTCCATAGCCAGGAAACCATGACTATCTATTGATCAACGAGCTAGTCAACTAGAGGCTTACTAGGGACATGTTGGTGTCTGTTATTCACACATGTATTACGATTTCCGGATAACACAATTATAGCATGAATAAAGACAATTATCATGAACAAAGAAATATAATAATAATGCTTTTATTATTGCCTCTAGGGCATATTTCCAACAGTCTCCCACTTGCACTAGAGTCAATAATCTAGTTACATTGTGATGAATCGAACACCCATGGAATTATGGTGTTGATCATGTTTTGCTCTTGGGAGAGGTTTAGTCAACGGATCTGCTACATTCATGTCCGTATGTACTTTACAAATCTCTATGTCTCCATCTTGAACATTTTCACGGATGGAGTTGAAGCGACGCTTGATGTGCCTTGTCTTCTTGTGAAACCTGGGCTCCTTGGCAAGTGCAATAGCTCCAGTGTTGTCACAGAAGAGCTTGATCGGCCCCGACGCATTGGGTATGACTCCTAGGTCGGTGATGAACTCCTTCACCCATATTGCTTCATGTGCTGCCTCCGAGGCTGCCATGTACTCCGCTTCACATGTAGATCCCGCCACGACGCTCTGCTTGCAACTGCACCAGCTTACTGCCCCACCATTCAAAATATACACGTATCCGGTTTGTGACTTAGAGTCATCCAGATCTGTGTCGAAGCTAGCGTCGACGTAACCTTTTACGACGAGCTCTTCGTCACCTCCATAAACGAGAAACATTTCCTTAGTCCTTTTCAGGTACTTCAGGATATTCTTGACCGCTGTCCAGTGTTCCTTGCCGGGATTACTTTGGTACCTTCCTACCAAACTTACGGCAAGGTTTACATCAGGTCTGGTACACAGCATGGCATACATAATAGAACCTATGGCTGAGGCATAGGGGATGACACTCATCTCTTCTATCTCTGCTGCCGTGGTCGGACATTGAGCTGAGCTCAATTTCACACCTTGCAAAACAGGCAAGAACCCTTTCTTGGACTGATCCATTTTGAACTTCTTCAAAATCTTATCAAGATATGTGCTTTGTGAAAGACCTATGAGGCGTCTTGATCTATCCGTATAGATCTTGATGCCTAATATATAAGCAGCTTCTCCAAGGTCCTTCATTGAAAAACTCTTATTCAAGTAGGCCTTAATGCTGTCCAAAAGTTCTATATCATTTCCCATCAAAAGTATATCATCTACATATAGTATGAGAAATGCTATAGAGCTCCCACTCACTTTCTTGTAAACACAGGCTTCTCCATAAGTCTGTGTAAACCCAAACGCTTTGATCATCTCATCAAAACGAATGTTCCAACTCCGAGATGCTTGCACCAGCCCATAAATCGAGCGTTGGAGCTTGCACACCTTGTCAGTATTTTTAGGATCGACAAAACCTTCCGGCTGCATCATATACAATTCTTCCTTAAGGAAACCATTAAGGAATGCCGTTTTGACGTCCATTTGCCAAATTTCATAATCATAAAATGCGGCAATTGCTAACATGATTCGGACGGACATCAGCTTCGCTACCGGTGAGAAAGTCTCATCGTAGTCAACCCCTTGAACTTGTCGATAACCCTTAGCGACAAGCCGAGCTTTATAGATGGTCACATTACCATCCGCGTCTGTCTTCTTCTTAAAGATCCATTTATTTTCTATGGCTCGCCGTTCTACGGGCAAGTCAGTCAAAGTCCATACTTCGTTTTCATACATGGATCCTATCTCGGATTTCATGGCTTCTAGCCATTTGTCGGAATCCGGACCCGCCATTGCTTCTTCATAGTTCGAAGGTTCACCGTTGTCTAACAACATGATTTCCAAGACAGGGTTGCCGTACCACTCTCGTGCGGAACGTGTCCTCGTGGACCTTCGAATTTCAGTAGGAGTTTGATCAGAAGTATCTTGATCATTATCATTAACTTCCTCTCTTGTCGGTGCTGGCACCTCAGGAACATTTTCTTGAGTTGCGCCATTTTCCGGTTCAAGAGGCAATACTTCATCAAGCTCTACTTTCCTCCCACTTACTTCTTTCGAGAGAAACTCTTTCTCCAGAAAGGACCCATTCTTGGCAACAAAGATCTTGCCTTCGGATCTGAGGTAGAAGATATACCCAACAGTTTCTTTAGGGTATCCTATGAAGACGCATTTTTCCGATTTGGGTTCGAGCTTTTCAGGTTGAAGTTTCCTGACATAAGCATCGCATCCCCAAACTTTTTGAAATGACAGCTTAGGTTTCTTCCCAAACCATAATTCATACGGTGTCGTCTCAACGGATTTCGACGGGTCCCTATTTAAAGTGAATGCGGCAGTCTCTAAAGCATAGCCCCAAAAAGATAGTGGTAAATCGGCAAGAGACATCATAGATCGCACCATATCTAATAGAGTGCGATTACGACGTTCGGACACACCATTACGCTGAGGTGTTCCAGGCGGCGTGAGTTGTGAAACTATTCCACATTTTCTTAAGTGTGTACCAAACTCGTGACTCAAGTATTCTCCTCCACGATCTGATCGTAGAAACTTGATTTTCCTGTCACGTTGATTCTCAACTTCACTCTGAAATTCCTTGAACTTTTCAAAGGTCTCAGACTTGTGTTTCATTAAGTAGACATACCCATATCTACTCAAGTCATCAGTGAGGGTGAGAACATAACGATAGCCACCGCGAGCCTCAACACTCATTGGACCGCACACATCAGTATGTATGATTTCCAATAAGTTGGTTGCTCTCTTCATTGTTCCTGAGAATGGAGTCTTGGTCATTTTACCCATGAGGCATGGTTCGCACGTGTCAAATGATTCGTAATCAAGAGACTCTAAAAGTCCATCAGCATGGAGCTTCTTCATGCGTTTGACACCTATGTGACCGAGGCGGCAGTGCCACAAGTATGTGGGACTATCACTATCAATCTTACATCTTTTGGTACTTACACTATGAATATGTGTAGCATTACGCTCGAGATTCATAAAGAATAAACCATTCACCATCGGAGCATGACCATAAAACATATCTCTCATATAAATAGAACAACCATTATTCTCGGATTTAAATGAGTAGCCATCTCGAATTAAACGAGATCCTGATACAATGTTCATGCTCAAACTTGGCACAAAATAACAATTATTGAGGTTCAAAACTAATCCCGTAGGTAAATGTAGAGGTAGCGTGCCGACGGCGATCACATCGACCTTGGAACCATTCCCGACGCGCATCGTCACCTCGTCCTTCGCCAGTCTTCGTTTATTCCGCAGCTCCTGTTGTGTGTTACAAATATGAGCAACGGCACCGGTATCAAATACCCAGGAGTTACTACGATTACTGGTAAGGTACACATCAATTACATGTATATCAAATATACCTTTGGTTTTGCCGGCCTTCTTGTCTGCTAAGTATTTGGGGCAGTTCCGCTTCCAGTGACCACTTTCCTTGCAATAAAAACACTCAGTCTCGGGCTTGGGTCCATTCTTTGGCTTCTTCCCGGCAACTTGCTTGCTGGGCGCGGCAACTACCTTGCCGTCCTTCTTGAAGTTCTTTATACCCTTGCCCTTCTTGAACTTAGTGGTTTTGTTGATCATCAACACTTGATGTTCCTTTCTGACTTCTACCTCTGCTGATTTCAGCATAGCAAATACTTCAGGAATGGTCTTTTCCATCCCCTGCATATTGAAGTTCATCACAAAGCTCTTGTAGCTCGGTGGAAGCGACTGGAGGATTCTGTCAATGACCGCATCATCCGGGAGATTAACTCCCAGCTGAGTCAAGCGGTTATGTAACCCAGACATAGTGAGTATGTGCTCACTGACAGAACTATTTTCCTCCATCTTACAGCTGAAGAATTTGTCAGAGACTTCATATCTCTCGACCCGGGCATGAGCTTGGAAAACCATTTTCAGCTCTTCGAACATCTCATATGCTCCATGTCTCTCAAAACGCTTTTGGAGCCCCGGCTCTAAGCTGTAAAGCATGCCGCACTGAACGAGGGAGTAGTCATCAGAACGTGCCTGCCAAGCGTTCATAACGTCTTGTTCTGCAGGGAGAACAGGTGCATCACCTAGCGGTGCTCGTAGGACATAATCTTTCTTGGCAGCTATGAGGATGATCCTCAGGTTCCGGACCCAGTCCGTATAGTTGCTGCCATCGTCTTTCAGCTTGGTTTTCTCTAGGAACGCGTTGAAGTTGAGGACTACGTTGGCCATTTGATCTACAAGACATATTGTAAAATTTTAGACTAAGTTCATGATAATTAAGTTCATCTAATCAAATTATAATGAACTCCCACTCAGATTTGACATCCCTTTGGTCATCTAAGTGTTACACGATCCGAGTCGACTAGGCCGTGTCCGATCATCACGTGAGACGGACTAGTCATCGTCGGTGAACATTCTCATGTAGATCGTATCTTCCATACGACTCGTGTTCGACCTTTCGGTCTCCGTGTTCCGAGGCCATGTCTGTACATGCTAGGCTCGTCAAGTTAACCCTAAGTGTTTTCGCTGTGTAAAACTGTCTTACACCCGTTGTATGTGAACGTAAGAATCTATCACACCCGATCATCACGTGGTGCTTCGAAACGATGAACTGTAGCAACGGTGCACAGTTAGGGGAGAACACTTCTTGAAATTTTGTAAGGGATCATCTGATTTACTACCGTCGTTCTAAGTAAACAAGATGCATAAAACATAATAAACATCACATGCAATTATATAAAGTAGTGACATGATATGGCCAATATCATATAGCTCCTTCGATCTTCATCTTCGGGGCTCCATGAGCATCTTGTCACCGGCATGACACCATGATCTCCATCATCATGATCTCCATCATCGTGTCTTCATGAAGTTGTCACGCCAACGACTACTTCTACTTCTATGACTAACGCGTTTAGTAATAAAGTAAAGTAGTTTACATGGCGTTCTTTAATGACACGCAGGTCATACAAAAAATAAAGACAACTCCTATGGCTCCTGCCGGTTGTCATACTCATCGACATGCAAGTCGTGATTCCTATTACAATAGCATGAACATCTCATACATGACATATAGATCATTCATCATTCATCACAACTTTGTCCATATCATATCACAAAGCACTTGCTGCAAAAACAAGTTAGACGTCCTCTAATTGTTGTTTGCAAGTTTTACGTGGCTGAAGTAGGGTTCTAGCAAGAACGTTTTCTTACCTACGTGAAACCACAACGTGATTTGTCAACTTCTATTTACCCTTCATAAGGACCCTTTTCATCGAATCCGCTTCAACTAAAGTAGGAGAGACAGACACCCGCCAGCCACCTTATGCAACTTGTGCATGTTAGTCGGTGGAACCGGTCTCACGTAAGCGTACGTGTAAGGTTGGTCCGGGCCGCTTCATCCCACAATACCGCTGAAGCAAGATAAGACTAGTAGCGGCAAGAAAGTTGACAAATCTACGCCCACAACCAATTGTGTTCTACTCGTGCAAGAAGAACTACGCATAGACCTAGCTCATGATGCCACTGTTGGGGAACATTGCAGAAAATAAAAATTTTCCTACTCGTTTCACCAAGATCATCTAGGAGTTCATCTAGCAACGAGTGAATAGATGCATCTACATACCTTGTAGATCGCGAGCGGAAGCGTTCAAAGAACGGGGATGATGTAGTCGAACACGACGTGATTCGAATCACCGGAGATCCTAGCACCGAACGGACGGCACCTCCGCGTTCAACACACGTACGGAAACAGCCACGTCTCCTCCTTCTTGATCCAGCAAGGGAGGGAGGAGAGGTTGTGACGCCCCCGATTCAATCGTACACTAATCATGCACGCAAATGTGTACGATCAAGATCAGGGACTCACGGGAAGATATCACAACACAACTCTACAAATAAAATAAGTCATACAAGCACCATAATACAAGCCAGGGGCCTCGAGGGCTCGAATACAAGTGCTCGATCATAGACGAGTCAGCGGAAGCAACAATATCTGAGTACAGACATAAGTTAAACAAGTTGCCATAAGATGGCTAGCACAAACTGGGATACAGATCGAAAGAGGCGCAGGCCTCCTGCCTGGGATCCTCCTAAACTACTCCTGGTCGTCGTCAGCGGGCTGCACGTAGTAGTAGGCACCTCCGGTGTAGTAGGGGTCGTCGTCGACGGTGGCGTCTGACTCCTGGTCTCCAGCATCTGGTTGCGACAACCAGGAAAAAGAAAGGGGAAAAAAAAGGGGGAGAAAGCAACCGTGAGTACTCATCCAAAGTACTCGCAAGCAAGGAACTATACTACATATGCATGGGTATATGTGTAAGAAGGCCATATCAGTGGACTGAACTGCAGAATGCCAGAATAAGAGGGGGATAGCTAATCCTGTCGAAGACTACGCTTCTGGTAGCCTCCGTCTTGCAGCATATAGAAGAGAGTAGATTGTAGTCCTCCAAGTAGCATCTCCAAGTAGCATATCCAGGTAGCATCTCCAAGCGCATCTCCAGTCGCATCGCATAGCATAATCCTACCCGGCGATCCTCTCCTCGTCGCCCTGCGGAAAAGCGATCACCGGGTTGTCGGTGGAACTTGGAAGGGTGTGTTTTATTAAGTATCCGGTTCTAGTTATCATAAGGTCAAGGTACAACTCCAAGTCGTCCTGTTACCGAAGATCACGGCTATTCGAATAGATTAACTTCCCTGCAGGGGTGCACCACATAGCCCAACACGCTCGATCCCATTTGGCCGGACACACTTTCCTGGGTCATGCCCGGCCTCGGAAGATCAACACGTCGCAGCCCCACCTAGGCACAACAGAGAGGCCAGCACGCCGGTCTAAACCTAAGCGCGCAGGGGTCTGGGCCCATCGCCCTGAGCACACCTGCACGTTGCGTACGCGGCCGGTGAGCAGACCTAGCAACCTCCATTACAAAGGAAGTTGCGTTAACGCAGTCCAACCCGGCGCGCGCCGCTCCGTCGCTGACGTCTGAAGTGCTTCGGCTGATACCACGACGTCGGGATACCCATAACTACTCCCACGTAGATGGTTAGTGCGTATAGGCTCGTAGCCAGACTCAGATCAAATACCAAGATCTCGTTAAGCGTGTTAAGTATCCGCGAACGCCGAACAGGGCCAGGCCCACCTGTCTCCTAGGTGGTCTCAACCTGCCCTGTCGCTCCGCCACAAGTAACAGTCGAGGGCCGTCGGGAACCCAGGCCCACCTCTACCGGGATGGAGCCACCTGTCCTTTCAGCCCCCTCGTCAGAATCACTTGCGGGTACTCAATGAGCTGACCCGACTTTAGTCACCATCT
>NC_041382.1:32657685-32665333 GCF_002162155.2 Triticum dicoccoides
GGGAGCGGCGGCGCGTCGGTGGCCTCCCCCCGATCCCGATCCAGATCGGGGGAGAGGGGAGCGAACGTGGGGGAGGGGGCGAGGGAGAGTGGGGGTCGTGGGTAGGGTTTCGGGGGTGGGGGGGGATGGATAAGGAGGCCCGGCTGGGCCTGCGGCCGAAAGGGCCGGCCTGCTGGGCCGGAGCCCAGTGGGGGGGACTCTCTCTCCCTTTCTTTCTTTTTTGTATTGTTTTCTGTTTTCTTTTTATTTATTTTCTTTTCTGTTTTTATTTATTTATAAACACTTAGGCATTTTATAAAATTGTGAACCTTACACCATAATTATCTTTGTAATATTTGGCAACCACCGAACATTTTTATTTTAATTTTAAAAAAAACTTTTATTGTTTTCTTTTATTTAAATTTTGAATTTGTTTCGGTTCTGAACTATCGAGAGTTTATCACAGTAACCGTGGTGACGTGGCATCATTAGCGGGGAATCACTGTAGCTTAATTATCCGGGCGTCACAATTCTCCTCCACTACAAGAAATCTCGTCCCGAGATTTAGGATCGGTTATAAGGGGGAAGGGGTCTGGTTACGAAATTCTAACGATTCTTCTCGATCATAGTAGCTCTTCTCGAAGAGGTCGACCCATTACATTGATGTCTGCAGTCCTCTCCTTCAGGTCATCATGATGAAGTTTGTCGTCCTTTCTTCGGGGTTCCATCGTACTTACGAAAGGATAAAGGGTGGGTATTCCGAGAGAATGTACCTCTGCAGGTTTGACTGTCTGGTCGATAACATCGGGGAGGGTGGCGGAAGTAACTCTCGAATTGAAACTTAAGAAAATATCAAGAGCAGAGTAAGGAGGTATCCTGGGAAGTTTCGAGCGGGCAGGCAATCGTTCGATGTCTGATATGTGGCGTGAAAGGGGTTCGAAGCCACGAGAATAAGTATTTGTCTGATACCAGATTGAAGGTGGCTCATGAATTACATACGAGGCCACGTGCGAGGAACAACTTTGGGAACAGGGGGTGTACAGGAGAGTCAGTTTTCGATCCTGTGGTACTGTGGGTTATGGGCCCACCATGTGGTTGAAAGTAGGAAGGGGGCCGACATCTTGCACGGTCATGATAGTAAGGCGTGTCAGAGGGTAGCCTGTCAGTTATGTCGGCAACAACATCGATACCAAGGGCGAGGGACGAAGAGAACCATTTTCCTGCTCGTTGAACGAGGCGGGCCAATAGGCAAGGTTCTCGTCCATTGGTGGCTACCGAAATGTCATCAACAATAGTAACAGGGTCTTGCTGACAGAATTGTACACCGAGGTATATTCATAAGCAGGAGAATATTACTGCTTAGATCATATAGATCACAAGAAAGGTTAAACCAATTAATGGAAAGGAAAATATGGTTATCAGATTAAACAGAACAATGGAAAGGAAAATGTGTTTAAACACATATTTCAGGGGTATATCCTTCCCAATGACAAGCAGAGCATGATATCCATGACAGGATATAAAGTAGAAAACCATTTAGGTAAGGGGGAAGGAATCTCATGATATTACCCATACAGCGGTTTTAGGATAAGTGATAAATAAAATTTAGCATCGTGCTTCGGATGTTCTTGTTGAAAATCAGAGTATCGCAGACATGCTTCGAGATAGCACTGACATGGTCTTCATGTGAAGATCAGACTTTGGAAACACGAAGGATCCATCAGGAATAACTTGTAGAATAAGTCTTACAATTTCCTCATGGATGGACGGATAACCTTGCTGAAAAGGAATCTATAAGGATAGGTCCTCTAGCCGGGGGGGGTGCTAGGCATGACATCAGGTTACCGGGTCATCAAAGGATCAACATCATAACTCTTGGAAAGTTGTCCCAACCATCATATCTGACCGAGATTCAGATCCGATTGGTGTCAGGATACCTCAGACTTAGGATACCTAAGAAGGAAAGGTGCAACGCAAATCGACGAAATGACATTGCAAGATTCTCGGGAAATGAACTATGGGAGCGGGTTCCTGAAGCAATAGTTCATCATTAAACCAAGTTGAGGATGAGGAGGTGGCTGATGGCTCGGCGATAATCCATCGAGATTTCTGACAAGATGGATTTCCACAATTATGTGAACAAGGAGATAACATTTGTCAGATCAACTGATATAAGGAAGTATGCTCGAGGAAAACATACACAATTAAACACTGGTTGAAGGGTGCGCCCGAAGTACGGGTTGGGTTACACGACCAATGTTAGAATGGTGATTCAATTAGCGAAGGACTTAGAATGAACTATCGATCATTAACTTCAAAGCAATAGGGTTGCTAGAAGTGCATAATCCAAACAACACCGTTCACTTGTGGGTACCCCGGTTGGAATCAACACGAGGACCAAGAAAGAATGGTGATGGTGAGAAGTATCATTATAGCAAGAATTCTTAAGAGGTGGAGCAATCCTCACAACATTCTTAACATCAAAGATGGTAATACTCCGCGGTAGAATATAACATAAGTTGGATAGCTAGGAACTCAAGGTACAACACAATACATGAACAAGTTTTGTGTTGGAGGGAAAGCAATAATGTTGTCGCTGATAACACCAATCATCGAGGGCAAGGATGGTATTTCTCATCATGATTTCAATAGATCTCTTGGAAGAGCTCAGAATGTTGATGATATCCACGACACATTTGTCGCGAGAGTTCATGAAGATGTAATCGATCGGTGATGACATCGAGTCAAAAGAATGATGAAGCTAGAGGTTATTGGAACCATAGGTACGACACAAACTTGAAATCTAGCTTGTTGTTCAAGGCAAAATGATATGACGACGAAGATCGACGTAAGCTTAGCTATCGTCGCAATTTGGTGCTCCGAGAATAAGGGCCGGGTTGCACAGTTAAGATCATCACGACAATGATATAGCCAAACAGGCTAGTAATGGCGTGATCGGGTACAAACTCATACTTATAGAAGCTTACTGAAGAGTTGTTGAACCGAAGAGCGGACTCGGTTCAGTTATCGGTGTCTTTGAGTGTTCAATAACTCAGAGCCCATGAAAAATTGTAATCATTGAGTATGTAGTACTTGATGAAGAACTCATAGGAAGTTATGCAGTTCCAAGATAATCTCGAGATACCATGGGGTAATACTCGACGACAGATCAAAGTAGAGGTTGTACCGGGGTATTGATCCACAGAAGACAAGTGCTTACACTTGCATCAAAAAATGGTATTTAAAGGAGAACATGGTCGGAACCACGATTGTAAAAGGCCATACCCCAGATATAAGATGAACTTATATCAAGGGAATAATTAATTTTAAAAGAAGCTTCGATGAGAAGATGTACATCGGGTCCATGGGCATGAACACAAAGTTCAAGGTCGACTCCCACTTCTCCAATGCATAACCTTTCATCCACTTCTCGCGTTTGATTAAGTTGCAGTGTTGAAATTTTATCTGGCGAAGCACCAGAAGAGTATGACTCGTGAAAACTTTCGGGTTCACACGGTCTAGAGAAAGCATATGTTCAACCCTTAGTGGCCTCTTAGAAACATATACCACAATTTTCAAGAGTAAATAACACAAGCCCGAAAGCAGAGCATGGTTGGCCAAGCAGAGGATACAACTTAACAAAGGCATTATGTATCAGGGGAAGAACTCATAAAGTGATCAAATGTGAAGGACACTGTCGGATAACAATCCAACAAAGGACTTGATGGTCCACAAAGGATCTGATACGAGTATCGGTACTCAACTAGAGGGAGAAGAATGCAAAGAGATCAGATTATAGAAACAACTGACTAACTCAATTGTCAAATGTAAAGGAATTATGATTTCCAAATCAAGGGATCAGAAGCAATGCTCTGATTAGGTCTGGATAAGTTGAATAGCCTTAGGGTATAATCAACGACAATTGGATTGGTCGAGAACCAATTCCAGTTAAAAGAATGGAAGCTCAGCCGGAAAAGTAATTTATAAGGATCAATGATGATTGCGTGTATTCGCAAACATATTGAGTCAACAGACTCAAAATGATAATGACAAGGAATGTCATTAAGACTACGAGACTTATGGGATTAACCATAATGCAAGCAAGCAAGAATTTCAAGAGCCAAAGGCTCCAGAGGATTTTCGGAAGATCGAATATTATTTTTGAAGACTTTTGTGAAACACAAGAACAACTGGGGATGAGCGGATACTTGGCAAGTGCGGCGATTTATTTGAAGGGGTATTCATGTGGCAAAGAACTGCTAGGCAGTAGGCACGAAGTATTCTCGGAACAATAGAGAAAACTTCGGGTATCTTGTAATAACAAGAACAATGGGGAATGATCGTAAGAATGGCAAGTGTAAGTAGTTATCCATAAGGATTTATCGGTGGTCGGCAATAGCAAAAGTGATGGGCACAAAGTCTCGAGAGAATATCAAAGAGTATCTCCGAAATCTTCTGGTGCAGTCGGTGATCATCTGAAGTGAGGGGCTCTCCGGGAAAAAGTACTTGCGAGAACCTAAAGTTAGTTTTGTTTTTAGCAAAATCGTTTAACCCGAATAGAAGAGAGTTCAGAATCCCAGAGTAAAGGTCGAGGAGTAAAAGATCCTATTACCACCCAATGGCGACGTGGGCCCATGGGCCGCACAGCCATGTTAGTAAAAGTTTTGTAAAGTCTAGACTCGACTTCGGCCAAGGAGTGTGGAAAGGGGGATTCCTACAGGCAGTCGGCTCTGATACCAACTTGTGACACCCCCGATTCAATCGTACACTAATCATGCACGCAAATGTGTACGATCAAGATCAGGGACTCACGGGAAGATATCACAACACAACTCTACAAATAAAATAAGTCATACAAGCACCATAATACAAGCCAGGGGCCTCGAGGGCTCGAATACAAGTGCTCGATCATAGACGAGTCAGCGGAAGCAACAATATCTGAGTACAGACATAAGTTAAACAAGTTGCCATAAGATGGCTAGCACAAACTGGGATACAGATCGAAAGAGGCGCATGCCTCCTGCCTGGGATCCTCCTAAACTACTCCTGGTCGTCGTCAGCGGGCTGCACGTAGTAGTAGTCACCTCCGGTGTAGTAGGGGTCGTCGTCGACGGTGGCGTCTGACTCCTGGTCTCCAGCATCTGGTTGCGACAACCAGGAAAAAGAAAGGGGAAAAAAAAGGGGGAGAAAGCAACCGTGAGTACTCATCCAAAGTACTCGCAAGCAA
This sequence comes from Triticum dicoccoides, assembly GCF_002162155.2. Classification (NCBI taxonomy): domain Eukaryota; kingdom Viridiplantae; phylum Streptophyta; class Magnoliopsida; order Poales; family Poaceae; genus Triticum; species Triticum dicoccoides. The sequence goes on from NC_041382.1 coordinate 32,662,892, forward strand.
GGAACTATACTACATATGCATGGGTATATGTGTAAGAAGGCCATATCAGTGGACTGAACTGCAGAATGCCAGAATAAGAGGGGGATAGCTAATCCTGTCGAAGACTACGCTTCTGGTAGCCTCCGTCTTGCAGCATATAGAAGAGAGTAGATTGTAGTCCTCCAAGTAGCATCTCCAAGTAGCATATCCAGGTAGCATCTCCAAGCGCATCTCCAGTCGCATCGCATAGCATAATCCTACCCGGCGATCCTCTCCTCGTCGCCCTGCGGAAAAGCGATCACCGGGTTGTCGGTGGAACTTGGAAGGGTGTGTTTTATTAAGTATCCGGTTCTAGTTATCATAAGGTCAAGGTACAACTCCAAGTCGTCCTGTTACCGAAGATCACGGCTATTCGAATAGATTAACTTCCCTGCAGGGGTGCACCACATAGCCCAACACGCTCGATCCCATTTGGCCGGACACACTTTCCTGGGTCATGCCCGGCCTCGGAAGATCAACACGTCGCAGCCCCACCTAGGCACAACAGAGAGGCCAGCACGCCGGTCTAAACCTAAGCGCGCAGGGGTCTGGGCCCATCGCCCTGAGCACACCTGCACGTTGCGTACGCGGCCGGTGAGCAGACCTAGCAACCTCCATTACAAAGGAAGTTGCGTTAACGCAGTCCAACCCGGCGCGCGCCGCTCCGTCGCTGACGTCTGAAGTGCTTCGGCTGATACCACGACGTCGGGATACCCATAACTACTCCCACGTAGATGGTTAGTGCGTATAGGCTCGTAGCCAGACTCAGATCAAATACCAAGATCTCGTTAAGCGTGTTAAGTATCCGCGAACGCCGAACAGGGCCAGGCCCACCTGTCTCCTAGGTGGTCTCAACCTGCCCTGTCGCTCCGCCACAAGTAACAGTCGAGGGCCGTCGGGAACCCAGGCCCACCTCTACCGGGATGGAGCCACCTGTCCTTTCAGCCCCCTCGTCAGAATCACTTGCGGGTACTCAATGAGCTGACCCGACTTTAGTCACCATCTGTATAGTATGTATGTATGTATAGTATATACCCGTGATCACCTCCCAAGTGATCACGGCCCGATAGTATAGCAAGGCACACTGACAAGAATGTAGGGCCAATGATGATAAACTAGCATCCTATACTAAGCATTTAGGATGGTAGGTAAGGTATCAATGACTGTAGCAACAATGACAGGCTATGCATCAGAATAGGATTAACGGAAAGCAGTAACATGCTACACTACTCTAGTGCAAGCAGTATAGAGTAGAATAGGCGATATCTGGTGATCAAGGGGGGGGGGGCTTGCCTGGTTGCTTAGACAAGGAGGGGTCGTCGGTGACGTAGTCGTACTCGGTGGCATCAGCGTCGGTCTCGTAGTCTACCGGAGAGAAGAGGGGGAAGAAATAATGAATACAGAGCAAACAAAGCATCACAAAATATAACAAGGCAATACGCGGTGTTCGGTGTGCCCTAACGCGGTAGTAGGTGATACCGGTGAAGGGGGGAAAACATCCGGGAAAGTATTCCCGGTGTTTCGTGTTTCCGGGCAGAGGAGCCGGATGGGGAAAGTTGCGAGTTCGATAGGTTAGGGGTGTGTGGCGGACGAACGGACTGCGTATCCGGATTCGTCTCGTCGTTCTGAGCAACTTTCATGTTGAAAATATTTTAATCCGAGTTACGGATTAAAAGATATGATTTTTAAAAGATTTTAACAATTTTGGAATTTAATTATTTATTTAATTAATTCAAAAAAATGTATTTATGACGTCAGCATGATGTCATGCTGACGTCAGCAGTCAACAGGGTTGACTGAGTCAACCCTGACAGGTGGGTCCCGTTTGTCATACACTGTTAACTAATTAACCTAATTAAGTTTTAATTAACAGTAGTTAATTAGGTTAATTAACCAGGATTAATTAGATTAATTATTTACTTAACAGTTAATTAGGTTATTTAGTGATTAGGTTAATCTAATTATAATTAATTAACCTAATTAATTACTTAATTAATTAATTAATTTAATTATTATTTATTTATTTAATAATATATTTTTTTTAATTCCCTTTTTTTTTAATTTAAAGTTCTGGGGCGTGGGCCCCGTTTGTCATAGGCCCAAAGGGGCCTATCGGGCTCGGGCGTGGTTGCTGGGGCGGAGCCCCGTGAGTGTGCGGGCGGTTACGGGCGGGTGGGTGCAGGGCGCACCCAGGCGCCCACCACGCGAGGGGAGACGAGGCCGGCCAGGGCTGTGCCCGGCGGCGGCGAGGCCACGGCGGCCAGCGCGGGCGCGGGCCGGCGCCGGAAGCGGCCAGGGGTCAGCAGCCAAACGGGGGGGAGAGGGTAGCAGGGGGATGGGGTTCTCACCCCCGTTGCAGGGGAGTTGGGCGGCGAGGCGTGATGGCGCCGACGATGGAGAGACGGGGACGCGGGCGACGGGGAC
>NC_041382.1:32666137-32688431 GCF_002162155.2 Triticum dicoccoides
GGGAGCGGCGGCGCGTCGGTGGCCTCCCCCCGATCCCGATCCAGATCGGGGGAGAGGGGAGCGAACGTGGGGGAGGGGGCGAGGGAGAGTGGGGGTCGTGGGTAGGGTTTCGGGGGTGGGGGGGGATGGATAAGGAGGCCCGGCTGGGCCTGCGGCCGAAAGGGCCGGCCTGCTGGGCCGGAGCCCAGTGGGGGGGACTCTCTCTCCCTTTCTTTCTTTTTTGTATTGTTTTCTGTTTTCTTTTTATTTATTTTCTTTTCTGTTTTTATTTATTTATAAACACTTAGGCATTTTATAAAATTGTGAACCTTACACCATAATTATCTTTGTAATATTTGGCAACCACCGAACATTTTTATTTTAATTTTAAAAAAAACTTTTATTGTTTTCTTTTATTTAAATTTTGAATTTGTTTCGGTTCTGAACTATCGAGAGTTTATCACAGTAACCGTGGTGACGTGGCATCATTAGCGGGGAATCACTGTAGCTTAATTATCCGGGCGTCACAGAGGTTGAGGGAGATGGCACCAGCAGCAGCACGACGGCGTGGTGTTGATGGAGCTGCAGTACTCCGGCAGAGCTTCGCTAAGCACTATGGAGTTGGAGGAGGTGTTGGGGAGGGAGAAGGAGGCAACCAAAGGCCAAGGACTCAAGGTATGAAGTTCCTCCTCTCCCCACTATATATAGGGGTGCCAAGGGGGGGTGGCCGGCCCTAGGAGATCCAATCTCCTAGGGGGTGCGGCGGCCAAGGGGGGTTTCCCTCCCCCCCAAGGCACCTAGGAGGTGCCTTCCACTAGTAGGACTCCTCCCCCTTGGAAACCCTAGGCGCATGGGCCTAGTGGGGCTGGTGCCCTTGGCCCATGTAGGCCAAGGCGCACCCCCTACAGCCCATGTGGCCCCCGGGGATGGGTGGCCCCACCCGGTGGGCCCCCGGGACCCCTCCGGTGGTCCTGGTACAATACCGATAACCCCGAAACTTGTCCCGATGCCCGAAACAGGACTTCCCATATATAAATCTTTACCTCCGGACCATTCCGGAACTCCTCCTGACGTCCGGGATCTCATCCGGGACTCCGAACAACATTCGGGTAACTGCATATACATATCCCTACAACCCTAGCGTAACTGAACCTTAAGTGTGTAGACCCTACGGGTTCGGGAGACATGTAGACATGACCGAGATCGCTCTCCGGTCAATAACCAACAGCGGGATCTAGATACCCATGTTGGCTCCCACATGCTCCACGATGATCTCATCGGATGAACCACGATGTCGAGGATTTAATCAACCCCGTATGCAATTCCCTTTGTCAATCGATATGTTACTTGCCCGAGATTTGATCGTCGGTATCCCAATACCTCGTTCAATCTTGTTACCGGCAAGTCACTTTACTCGTGCCGTAATGCATGATCCCGTGACCAAACACTTGGTTACTTTGAGCTCATTATGATGATGCATTACTAAGTGGGCCCAGTGATATCTCTCCGTCATACGGAGTGACAAATCCCAGTCTCGATCCATATAAAACAATAGATACTTTCGGAGATACCTGTAGTGCACCTTTATAGTCACCCAGTTACGTTGTGACGTTTGATACACCCAAAGCACTCCTACGGTATCCAGGAGTTATACGATCTCATGGTCGAAGGAAGAGATACTTTGACATTGCAAAACTCTAGCAAACGAACTATACGATCTTGTGCTATGTTTAGGGTTGGGTCTTGTCCATCACATCATTATCCTAATGATGTGATCCCGTTATCAATGACATCCAATGTCCATATCCAGGAAACCATGACTATCTATTGATCAACGAGCTAGTCAACTAGAGGCTTACTAGGGACATGTTGGTGTCTGTTATTCACACATGTATTACGATTTCCGGATAACACAATTATAGCATGAATAAAGACAATTCTCATGAACAAAGAAATATAATAATAATGCTTTTATTATTGCCTCTAGGGCATATTTCCAACAGTATGAAGATTGGGACCTCGACAATGGTAAGGAGTCAGGTATGACACCTAGTTTTGATTGTGTTAAATCTTTTATGGATACCGATATTTTTCGTAAATTTAGCACTGAATATGGACTTAACTCTGAGATAGTAATTTCTTTCTGTGAATATTTTGCTGCCTATGTTGATCACCCCAAGGAGAAGTGGTTTAAATAGCATCCTCCTGTAGAAGCAAAAGTAGCTGCACCTATTAAAGTTGAAGAAAAGACTATCACTTATAATGATCCTATTGTTCCTACTTCTTATGTTGAGAAACCACCTTTCCCTGTTAGGATGAAGGATCATGCTAAAGCTTCAACTGTGGTTCATAAAAGCAATATTAAAACATATACACCTCCTGAGCAAGTTAAAGTTGAACCTAATATTGCTATTGTTAAAGATCTTTTGTCTGATAATATTGATGGGCATGTTATTTATTTATGTGATGAAACTGCTAGAATTGGTAAACCCTGTGATAAAGATAAACTTAGACCTGTGGTAGGCATGCCTGTTATTTCTGTTAAAATAGGAGATCATTGTTATCATGGCTTATGTGATATGGGTGCTAGTGCTAGTGCAATACCTTATTCCTTATACAAAGAAGTTATGCATGATATTGCACCTGCTGAGATAGAAGATATTGATGTCACTATTAAACTTGCCAATAGAGATACTATTTCACCAATGGGAATTGTTAGAGATGTTGAAGTCTTGTGTGGGAAAACTAAATATCCTGCTGATTTTCTTGTTCTTGGTTCCCCACAAGATAGCTTTTGTCCCATTATATTTGGTAGGCCCTTCTTAAATACTATTAATGCTACCATGGATTGCAAAAGAGATGTTATTACTATCGGTTTAGATGACATGACTCATGAATTTAATTTTTCTAAATTCAGTAGATAACACCATGAAGAAGAATTACCTAGTAAGGATGAAATTATTGGTCTTGCTTCTATTGCCGTACCTCCTAGTGATCCTTTAGAACAATATTTGCTAGACCATGAAAATGACATGTTTATGAATGAAAGAAGGGAATTAGATGAAGTATTCTTTAAACAGGAACCTATTCTGAAAAATAATTTACCTGTTGAAATCCTAGGGGATCCTCCTCCACCCAAGGGTGATCCCGTGTTTGAGCTTAAACCATTGTCTGATACTCTTAAATATGCTTATCTTGACGAGAAAAAGATATATCCTGTTATTATTAGTGCTAATCTTTCAGAACATGAAGAAGAGAGATTATTGAAAACTCTGAAGAAGCACCATCACTAGTAGAAAAAGGGTCAAATGTGAAGCACATTAGTGCCGGTTTGAATTTGAGCCGGCACTAATGTGTGCATTAGTGTCCGTTCCAACGGCTAGCCGGTCGCTCTCATTAGTACCGATTCATGGCGAACCTTTAGCACCGGTTCGTGCCACGAACCGGTACTAAAGTGAGTGGTGGCAGGATGTTGTCAGTCCGGGGCCCCTCCAACACCTTTAGTATCGGGTCGTATCACGAACCGGTACTAATGGTCATCCTACATAGACCCTTCATCCACCCGAGCTCGCTCTGTTCTTCCCCTTTCCCCTCTCCTCTCTGTTCTTTTCCCTCTTCCTCTCAAGCTCATCACACATTTTGCCCAAAATTTGTCAAGATTTGAAGGCCCCCATCCATTCAAATGATCACAAAGGTTAGCAACTTTGTCCTTTCATCTCTCATTGCTAGATTAGCTCGTGCAATGCTTTATATAGTGATTGATTTTTGAGTTTAGTAATTTGGGAGGAATTATATATATGTGCTAGTATTTGATTTATATGCAATTTGAGGTCAAAAATAACACTTACTTTGCATATGTAGGTGTGGTTTACTCAGTACCTTCTAAATCTCCATCATAACCACCGTTGATCGCTTGCAACGTCCCGTCGCTGGCACCACCTTATGGTGAGCCTCTTGTTCATGAAGCTTTATATAAAAAATTGATGTTTCTGTGATTTGGATATATAGTTACTCGTATAATTATCTTACCCATACGTTGTTTGTTATACATAGTGCCATGGTTTTGATATCCGTCCCTCTCGGCCCTCGTCCGGGTTATGATTCGGATGTGGTATATTCTCTTTTAAAACTATTCATTGCATTTCGTGTTTATGACAAATTATGCCCATCAAGTTGACATAGATATTTGTATGTAGGAGGTAGTTGAACCGGAAATTCCAACCGACCCTATTGTCGAGAGGTTAAATTTAGTTGAAAGAGAAAACGAGGATTTGAAGGAAAAATTGAAAATAATTGAGGGGGAGAAGATGGAATTGGAGTTGCATGTCGCCGATGTCGTCGATGATCACAAGATTAAGATGGAGAAAATGCGCTTGAAGATTAGAAAGATTAGAAAATATGCCATTCATAGTGAGGCTTGGTATCATTATGCTGTTGGATCAATTGTTACCTTAGTTGCGATCTTGATCGCATTTGTTGTTGCATTTAAATTCTTTAGCTACACAGTTATTTGTTTGTTGCATTTAAGTGTTGTATGATCTTTATGTATGAACTTTATGTATTGTATTATTTTGGTGTTTTCGGTGCTGTGTATTGAAGATGAGCCGGCAATGGATGTACGATGACCGATTCTCTCCCGAGTTGATTAATGGCGTGCGTACTTTTCTTCTTGCGGCTAAGGCAAACAAGCGGGCGGATGGTTTTATGCCTTGTCCATGTGCTGGCTGTAAGAATGGTCACAATTACTCTACGTCAAGAACCATTCACGTCCACCTGTTTGAGTCCGGTTTCATGCCCCACTATAATGTTTGGACCAAGCATGGAGAAAGAGGGGTTATGATGGAAGACAATGAAGAAGAAGAGGACGACGACAGCTATCCTGGCCATGGGTTCCCTGAATACGATGATACAACAATGAGGGAAGAAGCTGAGCCGGTAATGCGGGAAGAAGCTGAGCCGGCAATGCAGGAAGAAGCTGAAGAAGAGGCATCAGATGAGCCCGTTGATGATCTAGGTCGGGCCATTGCCGATGCAAAGAGAAACTGCGCAAGTGATTTGGAGAAGAAGAAGTTGCAGCGCATGTTAGAGGATCACAAAAAATTGTTGTACCCGAATTGCGTAGGTGACAAGAAAAAGCTGGGCACCACACTGGAATTGCTACAATGGAAGGCAGAGAATGGTGTATATGACAAGGGATTTGGAAAGTTGCTGGTAATGGTAAAGAATATGCTTCCAAAGGACAACGAATTGCCCGAGAGTACGTACGAAGCAAAGAAGGATGTCTGCCCTCTAGGGTTAGAGGTGCAGAAGATACATGCATGCCCTAATGATTGCATCCTCTACCGCGGTGAGTACGAGGATTTGAATGCTTGCCCAGTATGCGGTGCATTGCATTATAAGATCAGCCGCGATGACCATGGTGATGTCGAGGGCGAGCACCCAAGGAAGAAGATTCCTGCCAAGGTGATATGGTATGCTCCTATAATACCACGGTTGAAACGTTTGTTCCAAAACAAAGAGCTTGCCAAGGCGATGCGATGGCACAGAGAAGACCGTAAGAAAGACGGAAAGTTGAGAGTACCCACTGACGGGTCGCAGTGGAGAAAAATCGAAAGAAAGTACGGGAAGGAGTTTGCAGATGACGCAAGGAACGTATGGTTTGGTCTAAGCGCAGACGGCATTAATCCTTTTGGGGAGCAGAGCAGTAACCATAGCACCTGGCATGTGACTCTATGTTTGTATAACCTTCCTCCTTGGTTGTGCATGAAGCGGAAGTTCATTATGATGCCAGTGCTCATCCAAGGCCCTAAGCAACCCGGCAACGACATTGATGTGTACCTAAGGCCATTAGTTGAAGAACTCTTACAACTGTGGAATGGAACAGGTGTACGTGCGTGGGATTAGCACTTCGGGGAAGAATTTGACCTAAAGGCGTTGCTGTTCGTGACCATCAATAATTGGCCTGCTCTCAGTAACCTTTCAGGACAGACAAACAAGGGATACCGCGCATGCACGCACTGTTTGGACGGTACAGACAGTATATATTTGGCTAATTGTAAGAAGAATGTGTACCTGGTACATCGTCGAATTCTTCCAAGCAGGCATCCCGTAAGAAAGAAAGGCAAGAATTTCAAAGGTGAGGCGGATCACCGGACAAAGCCTCGCCATCGTACTGGTGCTGATGTACATGATATGGTCAAGGATTTGAAGGTGGTCTTTGGAAAGGGTCCTGGTGGACAACCTGTTCTGAATGACGCTGATGGACGCGCACCCATGTGGAAGAAGAAATCTATATTTTGGGGCCTGCCCTATTGGAAAGACCTAGAGGTCTGCTCCGCAATCGGGGCCTGCCCTATTGGAAAGACCTAGAGGTCTGCTCCGCAATCGACGTGATGCACGTGACGAAGAATCTTTGTGTGACCCTGCTTGGCTTCTTGGGCGTGTATGGGAAGACAAAAGATACACCTGAGGCACGGGAGGACCAGGAACGCATGCACGGAAAAGACAGCATACATCAGGGTCATGCAAGCTACGCTCTTACCAAAGAAGAGAAGTAAATCTTCTTTGAATGCCTGCTTAGTATTAAGGTACATATCCATGAAGGTGGCGGACGCCCTTGCTTTTACAAATCCCCCCGAGGCAACCTTCCATTGCAACCTGATTCCAGCGGGCTATGCTCGTGTCTTGGTTGATGAGGTGGTGGACCAATATTCGGGGCTAGAGCTTGACATTCTTGGAGGTGACGATGAGCACACACTGGGAGAGGACAACCATCGTATCATCCTATGGAGAAAGGATTGCATCATCTTTCGAAGGCCACCGACACCGCGTCATCCGACTCCTCGTCGAAGTCCGCCACCGAGTCAGCAGACTCCCGCTCCTCCAAGTCCACCAACGCGTCAGGCCACTCCTCCTCCAAGTCCGGCACAGCTTCAGGCCACTCCTCCTCCTCCAAGTCCGGCAAAGCGTCAGGCCACTCCTCCTCCAAGTGCGGCACAGCTTCAGGCCACTCCTCCTCCAAGTCCGGCACAGCTTCAGGCCACTCCTCCTCCTCCAACTCAGCCACGTCAGCCGTCTTCGCCGCCTCAGCAATCATGGAAGAGAGCCGCCTCAGCTAAGGTGCGTAGCGGTACAAGTCGAGGTAGTACTGGAGGTACAAGCGGAGGCAAGCGATTTAAATATGGTCCAAGCCTCGTGCCTCTTCCGCAGAGGCCTTACGACAAGTCCGAGGAGGAAAACATAGCCATATCAAAGGTCGAGGTGGAAGCCCATTTTGCACCGAAACCGCCACCGCCGCCAAGGGAGAAAGTGCCTGAGGAAAAGATTGACCACTTCATTCGTATGGCTAGAGCACCAGCTCCCAAGCTTGTTGACACAGACTATGAGCGCCACATCAAGAAGTTAAATCGAGCACGTCTATAGAAATAGGCGAGCTTGAGCTCGAGCAAATCAGCTGGCAAAAGGAGCGGTAAAACCGTTCCCAGCTGGGAGAACAGGCGGCGCAATCAATCCCCCCCGCTTGTTGTGCCAACAACACATGAGAGTAGGCGTGCCCAATATTATTGTGGGCAAACCGTTAACATTCCCGGGCTGGGAGATGTGGTAATAACCGAGGAGCATATTGAGCAGGCTGAAACGCTCATGATCATTGTTGGACAACTCCTCGACATCGAGCCCATGTCTCCGACTAGAGAGGAGGAAATAAAATGGAAATATGTTCGGGGCCAACCTTTGGTCGAGCCAGACGAGGTCAAGAAGCTCCTAACGAGAATGTATGAATTGCATCAATGGTACATGGACATTACCAAGATTTCCAATCGAGAGTCCCTCATGGTGAATTTCAAGAAGGATCATTACTACCATGAGACAGCTGTGTCCGTTGAGTATTCAGAACTATTTCAGCTATACAATCAAGACACACTCGACAAATCTATCGCTAGTTGCTATTGTCTGTAAGTGATTTCTTTCTGTAATTTAACTCTCAAGCTAGCTGTAGTGATCATTTTGATCAATCATTACCTGTAATTATCCTCACTATATTCTTTTCTGTGGTATTATGCAGGATGAAGATTTATGAAATGAAAAAAGGTGGACGCTATGGCATTGGGTTCGTTGACCCAAATACCATTAATGAATACACATGGAAATTAGATCCATATTACGAAAAAGTGTAGAGGAAAGCATGCTAGAGTTCTTCAAGTGCCTCAAATACAATGAAGATATACTACTTCCTTACAACTTCGAGTGAGTCACACTGTCTTGTACTACAAATTCTGTTTTTTCCTACTAGCTAGCTACATGTTTTTGCTTACATATGCCCGCTTAATTAAGACACGCAAACGTGTGTGCATGCAGATTTCACTGGATCTTGTTAATCATTAAAGTTGATGAAGAAACAGTTGAAGTACTAGACTCACTTCTTAAGAAAGCAAGTGACTACACCATCGTGAAGGGGATAGTCAACAGGTAATTTCAATCATTATTAACTATATCTCGGCCTATTTAATTAGTTCGTCATTTCCTGATAACAACTATTTAATAACCCATTTATTCATTTTCTTTGTCGGCGGGCAGGACTTGGGCAAAGTTCATCAGGGCCACTCCAGGCCCATGGAAACAAAATCTGAAATGGTATCGACCCCAGGTAAGTAATTAAGTAGTACTAGCTAGCTGCTATCTCTTTAATTATCATGCTTGATTAATTACTATCTGATTAAATTCCATTCTCGTAAAGGCCCTGAAGCAGGCGCCGGGGAATAATCTGTGTGCATACTATGTTTGCGAGAACATTCGCATGATGGCGTTCGAAAGGAGCAGATCTCAAAGACAAGAGTGGGTACGTTTGTCAGAACACTATTCACAATTTTTACACCATTATCGATATCTAGTCACACAACTAATACACATGCATATTGATCTCTTCTTAACAGTTCAAAGAGGTGCGGGAGAAGCTCCTACCAGAGGACCGCATAGAAGCATTCAAGAGGAAATAGCGGGATTTTTTCTCGACCAGGTCATAGATCCCAAAGGAGAATACTATTACCCGCTACCGCCCCCATGAACCACTTCCAATTGTTAACGTGCTCCGAAGGCACCAATTAGGCTAATGCCACTGGCTCCGAAGGCACCAATTAGGAGAAATTGTAGATAGCTAGCTAATTGTATATATATATATATATAATTATCGGTTCTACTAGAAATTCTATTTATATATATATGTGTAACGTGTACAATATGTAGTATCATAAAATACCAGCAAACGAAAAAGAATTAAATGGAAAACACAAAATTAAATGAAAAAGAAATCATAAACCCAACCCCCCCCCCAACTTTTTAATACCGGTTGGTGTCACCAACCGGTACTAAAGGGCTCCATGCCCCCGAAGCTGGCTCGTGCCACGTGGTTGCCCTTTAGCACCGGTTCGTGCTGAACTGGTACTAAAGGGGGGGCCTTTAGTGCCCACACTTTAGTGCCGGTTACCGAACCGGCACTAAAGGGCCTTATGAACTGGTGTTATTGCCCGGTTCTGCACTAGTGCGTGCTGCTATTGGGTATACTCTTGATGATCTTAGGCATTAGTCCCACTCTATGCCAACATAAAATTAATTTGGAAGAAGATTCTAAACCAGTTCGTGATCATCAACGCCGGCTGAATCCTAAAACGAAAGAAGTGGTAAGAAAGGAGATACTGAAGCTCCTTGAGGCGGGTATAATTTATCCCGTTGCTGATAGTCAGTGGGTAAGCCCTGTCCATTGTGTCCCTAAGAAGGGAGGTATTACTGTTGTTCCTAATGATAAAGATGAATTGATTCCTCAAAGAATTATTACAGGTTATAGGATGGTAATTGATTTCCGCAAATTAAATAAGGCTACTAATAAAGATCATTACTCCTTACCTTTTATCGATCAAATGCTAGAAAGATTATCCAAACATACACATTTTTGCTTTCTAGACGGTTATTCTGGTTTCTCTCAAATACCTGTGTCAGCCACAGATCAATCAAAGACTACTTTTACATGCCATTTTGGTACTTTTGCTTATAGACGTATGCCTTTTGGTTTATGTAATGCACCTGCTACCTTTCAAAGATGCATGATGGCTATATTCTCTGACTTTTGTGAAAAGATTTGTGAAGTTTTCATGGACGACTTTTCCGTCTATGGATCTTCTTTTGATGATTGCTTGAGCAACTTTGATCGAGTTTTGCAGAGATGTGAAGAAAATAATCTTGTCTTGAATTGGGAAAAGTGCCACTTTATGGTTAATGAAGGTATTGTCTTGGGGCATAAAGTTTCTGAAAGAGGTATTAAAGTTGATAAAGCCAAGGTTGATGCTATTGAAAAGATGCCATGTCCCAAGGACATCAAAGGTATAAGAAGTTTCCTTGGTCATGCCGGTTTTTATAGGAGGTTCATTAAGGACTTCTCAACTCTGACTAATTTATTACAAAAATATAAACCATTTGTCTTTGATGATGATTGTGTAGAAGCATTTGAAATACTTAAGGAAGCATTGATTTCTGCACCTATTGTTCAGCCACCTGATTGGTATTTATCCTTTGAAATAGTGTGTGATGCTAGTGATTATGTTGTAGGTGTTTTTCTAGGACAAAGAGTTGATAAGAAACTAAATGTTAATCAATATGCTAGTAAAACTCTAGACAATGCTCAAAGAAATTATGCTACTACTGAAAAGGAATTCTTAGCAGTTGTATTTGCTTGTGATAAGTTTAGACCTTATATTGTTGATTCTAAAGTAACCATTCACACTGATCATGCTGCTCTTAAATATATTATGGAAAGAAAGATGCTAAACCTAGACTTATTAGATGAGTTCTCTTGCTACAAGAATTTGATTTGCATATTGTTGATAGAAAAGGAGTTGAGAACCCCGTTGCAGACAACTTGTCTAGGTTAGAAAATGTGCTTGATGACCCACTACCTATTGATGATAGCTTTCCTGATGAGCAATTAAATATAATAAATGCTTCTCATATTGCTCCTTGGTATGCTGATTATGCTAATTACATTGTTGGTAAGTTTATACCACCTAGTTTCACATACCAGCAAAAGAAAAAGTTCTTCTATGATTTGAGGCATTACTTTTGGGATGACCCACATCTTTATAAAGAAGGAGTGGATGGTGTTATTAGAAGTTGTGTACCTGAGCATGAACAGGAACAGATCCTACGCAAGTGTCACTCCGAAGCTTATGGAGGACACCATGTTGGAGATAGAACTGCACATAAGATACTGCAATCTGGTTTTTATTGGCCTACTCTCTTCAAGGATGCCCGTAAGTTTGTCTTATCTTGTGATGAATGTCAAAGAATTGGTAATATTAGTAGAAGTCAAGAAATGCCTATGAATTATTCACTTGTTATTGAACCATTTGATATTTGGGGCTTTGACTATATGGGACCTTTTCCTTCCTCGAATGGTTATACACATATTTTAGTTGCTGTTGATTATGTTACTAAGTGGGTAGAAGCTATTCCAACTATTAGTGCTGATCATAACACTTCTATTATAAAATGCTTAAAGAAGTTATTTTTCCAAGATTTGGTGTCCCTAGATATTTAATGACTGATGGTGGTTCACATTTTATTCATGGCGCTTTTCGTAAAATGCTTGCTAAATATGATGTTAATCATAGAATTGCATCTCCTTATCACCCTCAGTCTAGTGGTCAAGTAGAATTGAGTAACAGAGAACTCAAATTAATTTTGCCAAAGACTGTTAATAGGTCTAGAAAGAATTGGTCCAAGAAACGTGATGATGCATTATGGGCCTATAGAACTACATATAAAAATCCTATGGGTATGTCGCCATATAAAATGGTCTATGGAAAAGCATGTCACTTACCTCTCGAACTAGAACACAAGGCTTATTGGGCTATTAAAGAACTTAATTATGATTTTAGACTTGCCGGTGAGAAGAGGTTATTTGATATTAGCTCACTTGATGAATGGAGAACCCAAGCCTACGAAAATGCCAAGTTGTTTAAAGAAAAATTTAAAAGATGGCATGACAAAAGGATACAAAAGTGTGAGTTTAATGTAGGTGATTATGTATCTCTATACAACTCTCGTTTAAGATTTTTTGCAGGAAAACTTCTCTCTAAATGGGAAGGTCCTTACGTTATCGAGGAGGTCTACTGTTCCGGTGCCATAAAAATCAACAACTTCAAAGGCACAATTCCGAAGGTGGTGAATGGTCAAAGAATCAAACACTATATCTCAGGTAATCCCATAAATGTTGAAACCAATGTCATTGAAACCGTAACCCCGGAGGAATACATAAGGGACACTTTCCGGAACGTTTCAGACTCCGAAAAGGAATAGGTATGTGGTGCGGTAAGTAAACCGACTCCAAAACAGTTTTTAAGGCAATATTTCTCCGTTTTGGAATATTTAGATAAATAGTAAAATAAGAAGCAGTCCGGGAATGACACGAGGCCTCCACGAGGGTGGAGGGCGCGCCCCCTACCTTGTGGGCACCTCGTGTGCTCTCCGGACTCCATTTTCGTACACGACACGTATTTTGGTCGGCAAAAATTCATTATATAATCTCCCAGGGGTTTTGACTCCCGTATCACGCAAATATCTCTTGTCTTTGTTTTGAGCTGTCCTGCTACAGATAGAGCAACATGTCATCCCAGGATTCGGAAGGGGAAAGCTACGTGGCTGATTACCTTGCAGATCCTAAGGTCTATGGGGATGTGGAGCATTGCGGTTGGACTACAGAAGAAGAAGAGGACTATGAACCCAGGGGAAAGGGGGAGACGAGCTCAAATGAAGATGAAGTCCCACTACCTTAACCTGGGGACATGCATGTGGAGTTCAAAAAGTCAAGCCTCCCGGATAGGGTAAAGAAACCTAAGATCGAGTTTATCCCTTTTCGCCTCTTGCAGGAAAACAAGCAGGAACTATGCAAAAAGATACTGAGCTTGGAGCAGGAGATCGAGGACCTAAGGGACCAAAATTCTGTCCTCAAGCGCAAATTAAGGAGGAAGCCTACGCCATCAACAAAATCACCACCGTCTCCACCAACAAAGAGGTATTGAGTATCTGGTATGGGCACTCCACTTGGCAATTGCCAAGCTTGGGGGAGTGCCCCGGTATTGTATCACCATCACTTTTAACTTTACCGTTTTTCTTAGTTCGATCCTTTTGGTAATATCTTGATCTAATAGAATAAAAGTTCTTAGTGTGATCTAGCTGTGAGTTTTGCTTTATTATCCTCCTATGTAATCGAGTCCGTGAGTTATATAATAAAGATTAGTGTTGAGTCAAGGGCTTGATTATTTTGCCATGATCCTAAGTGAATAAAAGAAAAGAGAAAGAAGTAAAAAGAAACAAAGAGATCATGTGAGTCTTATGGAGAGTAATGAGCTCACATAGAAAGAGTATGATGAATAAAAGTTGTTGAGGGCTGACAAACACAGTTTTGGTCAACGTTGCAATTAATAGGAAGTAATAAAGAAAGAGAGGTCTTCACATATAAATATACTATCTTGGACATCTTTTATGATTGTGAGCACTCATTAAAATATGACATGCTAAAGAGTTGACATTGGACAAGGAAGACAACGTAATGGGTTATGTTTTCTTACATCTGAGATAAATTATATTGTCTTGGATCTTCCAACATGATGAGCTTGCCTTTCCCCCTCATGCTAGCCAAATTAATTGCACCAAGTAGAGATACTACTTGTGTTTCCAAATACCCTTAAACAAGTCTTGCCATAAGAGTCCACCATATCTACCTATGGATTGAGTAAGATCCATCAAGTAAGTTGTCATCGGTGCAAGCAATAAAACTCGCTCTCTAATATGTATGATTGATTGGTGTGGAGGAAATAAGCTTTATATGATCGTGTGATATGGAAGTAATAAAAGCGACAGACTGCATAATAAAGGTCCATATCAAAAGTGTCAATATAAAGTGACATTCTTTCGCATTAAGATTTTGTGCATGCAACCATAAAAGCGCATGACAACCTCTGCTTCCCTATGCGAAGGGCCTATCTTTTACTTTTATCTCCTACATTGCATCAGAGTCATGGTGATTATCACCCTTCCTTTTTACACTTTATCCTTTGGCAAGCACAATATGTTGGAAAGATCCTGGTATATATGGCTAATTGGATGTGAGTTTTCATGAACTATTACTGTTGACATTACCCTTGAGGTAAAACGTTGGGAGGCAAAACTATAAGCCCCTATCTTTCTCTGTGTCCGATTAAAACTCCATACCCATAAGTATTGTGTGAGTGTCAGCAATTGTGAAAGACTATATGATAGTTGAGTATGTGGACTTGCTGAAAAGCTCTTATACATTGACTCTTTCCTATGGTATGATAAATTGCAATTGCTTCAATGACTAAGATTGTAGTTTGTTAGTTTTCAATGAAGTTTACGGTTCATACTTGATATTGTGATTGAATTATTACTCTAACATTAGAGATTATATGACAAAGAATTATATGAGTTGCTGTTCTAAGAATGATCATCATGCCCTCATCTCCGTATTTTATTTTTATCGACACCTCTATCTCTAAACATGTGGACATATTTTTCGATTTCGGCTTTTCCCTTGAGGACAAGCGAGGTCTAAGCTTGGGGGAGTTGATACGTCCATTTTGCATCATGCTTTTATATCAATATTTATTGCATTATGGGCTGTTATTACACATTATGTCACAATACTTATGCCTATTCTCTCTTATTTTGCAAGGTTTACATAAAGAGGGAGAATGCCGGCAGCTGGGATTCTGGGCTAGAAAAGGAGCAAATATTAGAGACATATTCTGCACAGCTCCAAAAGTCCTGAAACTTCACATAAGATGTTTTCCAAATATATAAAAAATACTGAGAGGAAGAACTTCACCAGGGGGGCCACACCCTGCCCACGAGGGTGGGGCGCGCCCTACCCCCCTGGGCGCGCCCCCCTACCTCATGGGCCCCCTGGTTGCCATCTTCTGCTATATGGAGTCTTTCGATGGGAAAAAAATCACAAGCCATCTTCTCGGACGAAACTCCGCCGCCACGAGGCGGAACCTTGGCGGAACCAATCTAGGGCTCTGGCGAAGCTGTTCTGCCGGGGAAACTTCCCTCCCGGAGGGGGAAATCATCTCCATCATCATCACCAATGCTCCTCTCATCGGGAGAGGGCAATCTCCATCAACATCTTCATCAGCACCATCTCATCTCAAAACCCTAGTTCATCTCTTGTATCCAATTCTTTTCTCCAAGTCCGGGATTGGTGCTAGTAGGTTGCTAGTAGTGTTAATTACTCCTTGTAGTTGATGCTAGTTGGTTCAATTGGTGGAAGATCATATGTTCAGATCCTATATGCATATTAATACCCCTCTGATTATGAACATGTTTATGCTTTGTGAGTAGTTACTTTTGTTCCTGAGGACATGGGAGAAGTCTTGCTATTAGTAGTCATGTGAATTTGGTATTCGTTTTATATTTTGATGAGATCTATGTTGTCTCTCCTCTAGTGGTGTTATGTGAATGTCGACTACATGACACTTCACCATTATTTGGGCCTAGAGGAAGGCATTGGGAAGTAATAAGTAGATGATGGGTTGCTAGAGTGACAGAAGCTTAAACCCTAGTTTATGCGTTGCTTCGTAAGGGCTGATTTGGATCCATATGTTTCATGCTATGGTTAGGTGTACCTTAATACTTTTGTTGTAGTTGCGGATGCTTGCAATAGAGGTTAATCATAAGTGGGATGCTTGTCCAAGTAAGGGCAGTACCCAAGCACCGGTCCACCCACATACCAAATTATCAAAGTACCGAACGCGAATCATATGAACGTGATGAAACTTAGCTTGACGATATTACCATGTGTCCTCGGGAGCGCTTTACATCATATAAGAGTTTGTCCAGGCTTGTCCTTTGCTACAAAAAGGATTGGGCCACCTTGCTGCACCTTATTTACTTTTGTTACTTGTTGCTCGTTACAAATTATCTTATCACAAAACTATCTGTTACCACTTATTTTAGTACTTGCAGAGAATACCTTGCTGGAAACCGCTTATCATTTCCTTCTGCTCCTCGTTGGGTTCGACACTCTTACTTATCAAAAGGACTACGATAGATCCCCTATACTTGTGGGTCATCAGGTTCCTGCGAAGGTGATGTGGTATGCTCGTATAATACCACGGTTGAAACGACTGTTCAGAAACGAAGAGCATGACAAGTTGATGCGATGGCACAGAGAGGGCCGTAAGAAAGACGTGAAGTTGAGAGCACCCGCTGACGGGTCGCTGTGGAGAAAAATTGAGAGAAAGTATTGGGATGAGTTTGCAGGTGACCCAAGAAACGTATTGTTTGGTTTAAGCATGGATGGCATTAGTCCTTTCGGGGAGCAGAGCAGCAATCACAGCACCTGGCCCGTGACACTATGTATGTATAACCTTCCTCCTTGGATGTGCATGAAGCGGAAGTTCATTATGATTTCAATTCTCATCCAAGGCCCTAAGCAACCCGGCAACGACATTGATGTGTACCTAAGGCCATTAGTTGAAGAACTTTCACAGCTGTGGAATGGAAACAGTGTATGTGTGTGGGATGAGCACAAACAGGAGGAATTAAACTGCACGCGTTGCTGTTTGTAGCCATCAATGATTGACCCACTCTCAGTAACCTTTCAGGACAGACAAACAAGGGATACCACGCATGCACACACTGTTTAGCTGACACCAAAAGTACATACCTGGACAAATGCAGGAAGAATGTGTACCTGGGCCATCGTCGATTTCTTTCGACAAACCATCAATGTCGAAAGAAAGGCAAGCATTTCAAAGGCGAGGCAGATCACCAGAAGAAGCCCGCCATGCATACCGGTGATCACGTACTTGCTATGGTCAATGATTTACATGTAATCTTTGGAAAGGGTCACGACGGACTAGCTGTTCTGAATGACGCTGACGGACGTGCACCCATGTGGAAGAATAAATCTGTATTTTGGGACCTACCCTATTGGAAAGTCCTAGAGGTCTGCTCTTCAATCGACGTGATGCACGTGACGAAGAACCTTCGCATGAACCTGCTAGGCTTCTTGGGCGTGTATGAGAAGACAAAAGATACACCTGAGGCACGGGAGGACCTACAACGTTTGCATGAAAAAGACGCCATGGCTTCAAAGCAATATGAAGGTCCTGCCAGCTACGCTCTTACCAAAGAAGAGAAGGAAATCTTCTTTGAATGCCTGCTCAGTATGAAGGTCCCGACTGGCTTTTCGTCGAATATAAAGGGAATAATAAATATGCCAGAGAAAAAGTTCCAGAACCTAAAGTCTCATGACTGCCACATGATTATGACGCAACTGCTTCCGGTTGCATTGAGGGGGCTTCTACCGAAAAACATCCGATTAGCCATTGTGAAGCTATGTGCATTCCTCAATGCAATCTCTCGGAAGGTGATCGATCCAGAAATCATACCAAGGATAAGGAGTGATGTGGCACAATGTCTTGTCAGTTTCGAGCTGGTGTTTCCACCATCCTTCTTCAATATCATAACGCACGTCCTAGTTCATCTAGTCGACGAGATTGTCATTCTGGGGCCCGTATTTCTACACAATATGTTCCCCTTTGAGAGGTTCATGGGAGTCCTAAAGAAATATTTTTGTAACCGCGCTAGGCCAGAAGGAAGCATCTCCATGGGCCATCAAACAGAGGATGTCATTGGGTTTTGTGTTGACTTCATTCCTAGACTTAAGAAGATAGGTCTCCCTAAATCACGGTATGAGGGGAGAATGACTGGCACGCTTGGAGGGGACTCAATAATATGCAGAGACGGGCATTTTTGGTCTCAAGCACACTACACAGTCCTACAGAACTGTACCTTGGTGACCCCGTATGTCGATGAACACAAGAACAGTCTGCACTCTAAACACCCGGAGCAGTGTGACGACTGGATTACATGTGAACACATCAGGACTTTCAGCAGTTGCTTGGAAACACGTCTCAGAGGTGACAACACTGTTTGTGATGAGTTGTACTCATTGTCCAGGGGACCATCTTCGACTGTACTGACTTACAAAGGATACGAGATAAATGGGAATACATTCTACACGATCGCCCAAGATCGAAAGAGCACCAAGCAAAACAGCGGTGTCCGCTTTGATGCAGCAACTGAGAGGGGAAAGGACACATATTATGGTTACATAGTGGACATGTGGGAACTTGACTATGGACATGATTTTAAGGTACCTTTGTTTAAGTGCAAATGGGTCAATCTGTCAGGAGGCGGGGTACAGGTAGACCCACAGTGCGGAATAACAATAGTGGATCTGAAAAATGTTGGGTACACTGACGAACCGTTCGTCCTAGCCAATGATGTGGCACAGGTTATCTATGTGAAGGACATGTCTACCAAACCGAGAAAAAGAAAAGATAAGGAAGCGAATACATCATACGATGAGCCAAAGCACCACATAGTTCTTTCAGGAAAAAGGGACATCGTGGGAGTGGAGGGCAAGACAGACATGTCTGAAGATTATGAAAAGTTTTATGAAATTCCTCCCTTCAAAGTCAAAGCTGACCCATGCATGATGATAAACGATGAAGATTATCCATGGTTATGGCGCAATAAGCAAAGGATACAACCGAAGAAAAAGTAAAGACTTTCTCTCCACAACTATTATGATGATACCATGCCAACTTTCAACCTTTTTGTAGTTCATTTGAAATGCCTGTTGCAACAGACAAGTTTCCATATGAAACCCTAATATCTCGAATGTTGCATTTTGAACACACAAGAAGTCCGGAGTTGTAATAAGTTATTAAAAATAAAAGAAACCATGATATCTCGAACGCTCCATTTTGTACACGAAGTGCATCCAGTTTTTTCCGTAACCCTCTCAACTTTTTAGCACATGCTATGTAGGTGAAATGATGATACCACGTCAATTTTTAACCTATTAAAAGTTCATCTAAAGTGCTTTTCAATTTTTGGGTCATTTAGCTCAAATAATGAACTAATATAAAAAAGAATGATCTGGAAAACTTTTATGAAACTCTAATAGCAAAAATAATAAACTAAAAGAATGAACTAGAAAACTTTAATGGAACTCTAATAGAAAAAAGAATGAACTAGAAAACTTTAATGAAACTCTAATAGAAAAAGGAATCAACTAAAAAGCTTTTATAAACCTTTAGTATCATTGAAACTAAAATTATATAAAATTTATGCAACTAAAATTATCAAAGTATTTTCTGTTCAAAACATTATAAGCAAAAAGAATTTTCATCAAATAAATCAAAAGCAAAAAATAAAATAAAATAAATAAGTAGGAACAAAATAAAATAAACAAGTAGAAACAAAATAAACTTTTATAAATAAGTAGAAACAAAATAAAATTTAATAAAATAAATAACAATAGCAAAAGTAAGTATTTTTTTGTAAGTAGAAATAAAATAAAATAAATAATGCAAAAATAAATAAAACAAAAAATGCCACCTACTGGGCCACCCACGGCCTGAATACAACTAGAAACCCAGCATGGGCCAGGATTTAGGCCCGCAGAAGGCCCAGTAGGCCCAGAGGCAGCATAGTGGGTGATTAGGCCCAGTAAGCCTGCATTTGAGAGGAGCTCGAGAGGGCAGCGGGAGTGGGCTTATAAACAACTCCGAGCCCCTCTCAACTAGCGAGGTGGGACTAAAGTTTTGGTCGTGGCAGCAGCACCACCCTTTCGTCCCGGTTGGTGGTGCCAACCGGGACCAATACCCACCTTTGTTCCTGGGTCGTGCCACCAACCGGGACCAATGCCCTCCTTTAGTCCCGGTTGGTGCCCCAATCGGGACCAAAAGGTCTCTGCTTCCCGTCCTTTGGGCTGCTGAAAAGAGACCTTTGGTCCCGGTTGGTGGCACCAGTCGGGACTAAAGGGGGCGTTGGTCCCGGTTGGTGTCACGAACCGGGACCAATGCTTCGTCTATATAAGCAGCACTTGTGAAAATTTTCATTCATTTCGTCTTCCCTGCCCCGACGACTCCGCCAGGCTGCCCCTCTGCCTCGCCGTCGCCGTCGTCGCCCTGCCTTCGATGGCGTCCTGCGCCGCCCTTTGCCCTGACCTCACACGTCGACGTCCTTTGCCCCGGCCTCGTCGTGGCCGCCCTCTGCCCTGACCTCGCTATGGCCGCCCTCTGCCCCGACCTTGCCGTCACCGCCCTCTGCCGCGCCTCGTCGTCACCGCCCAGTGAGCCCTCCCTTCCCCCACGCCGCTGCCACTGCCTGCTCTGCTTGCCGGGCGCCGCCGCCACCGCCCCGGCATGCTCTGCTTTGCCGCGCGCCGCCGCCGCCCCGGCCTGCTCTCTGCTGCTTTTTTGTTCATTGATGTATGTATATATGGATGTTGTATGTATATGTATATATATGCAGATGTATGTATGATCCATGGATATGTAGGCATTGATCTATGATTTTTGTTGTTCATAGATTTTTTTTGTCAATTTATGTATATGTTCATATATAGGGAAAATAGATTCTACCACCTAGGGGTAGTTACCTCCACTTTTTCCACCACACGATTCTTTAAGATGTGTGCTTTTCTAAACGGGTAGAGCTAGCCTAAACCCGATAGCTTTTAACAAACCCTTTGCTATTTTCATTCATTATCCTCGTTTTTTTGGATAATATCCTCTGGTTAGTTGAACGAACAAGGCGCGTATAAATTAGTTAGTCAGATGGCGGCCTAGTTAGTCACATGGCCGCGCGGCCGCCGCCAAAATGATGACCATGAGCGCTCGGCAGATTTGTCCAGGTACTCACTCACCAATTAGTTTGTACATGATCGGGATTGTAGGTAATTTAGAATTAATTGCTTTTCTCTGTCCATGGATCTTATAGGAATTATTGCCGTGCGGCCACGGTGGATCTGAAGCATCTGACCGCACTGATTTCCCTAGATGGGGCGACGGTCTCAACGGAAATCTGCCGGTGTAAAGTTACACCGGGACACGCAGCCACAGCAGCTACACACAGACGCAGTGATGCATCCGAATGCATCATAGCACACATGCATGCGTTGATGCAATGGCCACGGTATGGAAACATCTTTAGCACACGCATGCTGATGCACATACGTCTTTATGCCACTCTTCAAAATGCATTCATATATACACAAGCTTTGGTATGCCCGGCCGCTAATTTTCTTGCCTTGCATACTGCAGAACCAAGTCGGACGATATCGTGCTCATGCAGTATAGAGCCGGATCCTATAGCCCACTGTCGGGGAACCCGTCCGATTGTCCTCTGAATGCTTGACTATCACCTACAACTGCGAAGCGAATTTGAACAAGCTGAGAGCATATCCAACAGCCGCGCTAAGCGCCGCGAGCAAAAAACATGTTTACTGCGCGCGCTGCGGCTGGTTTTACGCGCCCGCCTGCGCTGGCTCCAGCAGCCGCGCTATAATGCAGCGCGCGCGCCGCTCCAGCAGAGCGCAAAAATACAGCGCGCACGACTCGCCGAGCATTTTGCATATATGATATTTTGGAAAAAAATGAACATGTGAAATTTGACACAAACAAGTTGATGAATAAAAGTTCATGCCCACAAGTTCAAAATCATGCCCACAAGTTCATCCAACCAAGTTCAAATGCAAACTGAAGTTCAAGACATGAAAGACACATCAATCTTCATCTTCCTCGTCTTCGTCTTCGTCCTCATCTTTCGAAGACGACTCTTCCGCCTTTGAAGATGAATCTTCCTCCCTCTCCTCATCACGCACAGCATCATGTGAAGCTCCGACGGTGTTGGCAAGATCTTCAACGGCATCTTCATGAGAATGTGTGTGAGAAGGCACATCGAAAGACATTGCACCCATGGCGGCCGGAAGTGCACCCATGCCTCCCATGGCGGCCATAGCGTTGGAGGGTGCTCCAAAGCCACCCATGCCTCCCATGGCGGCCGGAGGTGCACCCATGCCTCCCATGGCGGCCGGATGTGCACCTTGGGGGCATTTCGTCGAACACATGGTGCGCGTCGGCGGCCGGCTCAATGAGTGAGCTCGCCGGCGCTTCGGTAGCCGCCGCGGCCGTCGAACGCCCTGCAAGCTTCTTTCACCTCGCCTTCGTGGTGCCGGAGCCGTCCGCCGCCTTGTTTTTCTTCGCGGATGTTTTGCCCTTCTTCGTCCGCGCCGCATTGGGGACCTTCTTCGACGGTGCGGCAGCGGCACGGGACGGCGCCGGCGCGACGCCACCCGGCGCCGTGGTCATCCGCGGCGGTAAGAAGAGGCTGCGCGCGAGGCCGACGCTCGGCGGAGCTCCGGCGGTGGCGACGCCAGCGCTTCCCG
>NC_041382.1:32688586-32694584 GCF_002162155.2 Triticum dicoccoides
CGGTGTGCGCATCCATGGTTGGGTGGCAGGGCGCCGACGCCGGCGCGCGTGAGGCGTAGGACGAGGAGAGGAGAGAGTGCGGCGCGAGCGCTCGAGTGTGCCGCGCGCTGTAGCTGGCGCCCGAAATACGCCACGCGGGTAAGTGTTTTCAACCGCGCGCCCAACACGTTATAGCGCGCGCGCCGTTTTTGCGCGCCCGCTGGAGCGACCCGCCGCGTTGCGCGCGCGCTAAAACGGCCTAATTTGCGGCGCGGCGCTAGTTTAGCGCGGCTGTTGGAGATGCTGTGAGCTGGTGTAGAACACATCCATCGATCAATGGTTGCTAGCTCAGTGATGGATCACATATGTACAGAATGTCTACTTTTATATTGAATGTCTCAACGAGATGTACCCCTTGCTGCTTCCAAAAAAAAAAGTATATAAACTTCATACTCTCTTCCAGAAAGAACAAATATTCAACACACTCAATATTTTGGTTCAAATAAAAGCATACATGATCATTTTGTTGCTGAAGAAAAATAATATACCCGTTCAAAAAAAGACGCATAATTCTTACTAAAATTGTGAATATACTACAACTAATAGTACATGTATATGCTCCATGTACTTAAAGAACAAACTTTATACTACATACTAAAGACTATCTTTTTGTGAAAGCTAATTCATTTTAAAATTGTTAGTACTCCATACTCCAATTTTATGTTGATATACTTCATACTCCAATTTTACATTAATACTCCATACTACATACTACATACTCCAATTTATATTAATACTCCATACTACATACTCAAATTTTATATTAATGCTCCATACTACATACTCCAATTTTATATTAATACTCCGTACTCCAATTTTATATTGGTATTCCATACTACAATTTTATTTTAATACACAACTACCCATAATTATATGATAATACTACATATTTTAATTCTTTAACAAGACTCCATACTCCAATAATTATATCCTCATACTACATACTCCAAGCATACATGGAGTACGCTACATGTTGTTTAAAAAGGAAAAAAATACTCCCTATGTAAACTACATACTTCGTACTAATTATGTAAACTACGTACTTGATAATATCTATTTCAAATACATGGTACGTATATACTGTGCCTAGAAAATGTCGTGATAACTTATAAGAATATCCAGAGTTGCGTTGACATGCTTATCCGGTAAACTGTTTCCGTACGTAGCCAAGAATCAAGGAGGTGGTTTATTCGGGAAAAAAGGAAGTGGTTAAACCAGTGCGCACTTGCCGGAATATTAAATTATAAAAACTAAATCAGGTGCTTCCTATTGGATTCTATGGCACCCGTTAACCCGGTTCCTCAAACAGGTTGACTTAGTGCTACGAAGTGGACACGTGGTGGGCAAATAGCTAGGTGGTAACTACCACTGCTTGTAGATAAAATTTGTCATATTTTCGACGTGGCAAATAGCTATATGGTCGCGCTATTCGTCACCCTGGTTGAGGAATAGTTATTCTTCACCCCCTCTATTTTACCATCAATGCATCGTAATTTTACGTTCTGTAAGTTTTGTCTTATTTCCGACGTAAAAAGAGATCATAAGAAAATATATAATCGACGTAAAAAATATTTTATGTTATGTAAAATTACAAACGTAAAAACATAGTCTAAAATACACATAAACTACAATTTTTTTTCTTATGACCTATATTTTTATTTTTTATGTCAAATTTTACGTAGTGAATCAATAGGAATGTAACTATTTGAATTCTGAACGTAATTTAATTATGAAATGATCGTAAGATTACCTCGGGTGAAGAATAACTTATTCTGCATATATATATATATATATATATGTGTGTGTGTGTGTGTGTGTGTGTGTGTGTGTGTGTGTGTGTGTGTGTGTGTGTGTGTGTGTGTGTGTGTGTGTGCATATTTAGAAAAAAGTTGTGTTGCAAAAGTTACATTTATGGTTAGTTGATTTAGTGCATTTTAGGTTATTAGTTCTACAGTTAGGGCATTTTAGGATAGTAGATTCTAAGTTAGTGGATCGGAGAGGAAAAAGTAAAATAATGAAAAGGAAGAAAAGAGGAAGAAGGATGAAGAAGAAAAAGAAGGAGAGGAAAAAGGAAAATAAGAAGAGGAAGAAGGAGAAGAAGAAGAAGGAGAAGAAGAGGAGAGGAAGAAGTGGAGAAATAAATAAAAAGAGGAAAAAAGAAGAAGAAAAAAGAGGAGAAGAAGAAAGGAATAGAGGAAAAGACTCTATTTCTTTCTTCTTCTCTTTTTTTTTCTTTTTTTTCTTCGATCTTCTTCTCTATTCCTTTCTTCTTCTCCTCTTTTTTTCTTCTTCTTCCTCTTCTTATTTTTTATCGGGTATGTCGTTGTCGATATACCCCCTCCCCGATAACTTCGACATGGGGGGGGGGGTCGATAAATAATAGAACTAGTTAAACTAGTTTATTTTAAGTAAGTACTACTTTATTTTTTTTATAGTAAGTGCTTAGTAGTTGAACTAGTTGATTTAATATAACTACTTTATTTTACTATAGAAGTAGTTTATTTTTAGTAAGTACTAATTTATTTTATTTATAGTAAGTGCTTAGTAGTTGAATAAAACTACTTTATTTTACTATAGAAGTAGTTTATTTTTAGTAAGTATTACTTTATTTTATTTATAGTAAGTGCTTAGTAGTTGAATTAGTTGATTTAATAAAACTACTTTATTTTACTATAGAAGTAGTTTATTTTTAGCAAGAAAATTAATAGAACTAGTTTATTTTTTAGTTGAAGCAATTATTACTGTGTCGACATCGACGATGCCTATCCCGCATCCTCGTCATCGACTCGGCGGAGGAGGCTAGCTTGATCAGAGGGGCCATGTCCGGGACTGGGCTCCGCCGGGCTGGTATTGGGAGGTGCTACCTTCCGGGGGGTGTAGGTTGGTGAGGAGCCAGCCCGTCATTGACTCGATCCTTATTTGGTGGCGGTCGCGTGGGCCAGTGACAGTGTCGAGGCTTCCGGACACCGCGGAGGTATTACATCACCGTGTCAGCGAGGAAGACGAGCATGTCCGTCACTACATGGTTGCGTTGGAGGGCTGGTTCGACAATACCTGGCATGTTCTTCAGGGATCTCACTGGAGTTATGATCCTGTGATGGTTCCTTCTGTTTGGGTGTCCATCGCCTGCGCCGATACCCGTCGGGCGCTACGGTTCTAGCTGTATTAGCGGTGCTATATGTATGATAATATTTGAGGTGTATTAGTGATAATATTTGATGATGTACGGACGCAAAAGATGATGTAGTTTTGATTATAATTGAATGAATCCTAATTTGAATACTACTTTATTTTACGATTTGGTTTTGCTTATTGAATGCTTAAATTGGAAAACTACTCCTATTTTGAATGCTAAAATTGAAAGCACTGTGCAAGGCGTATGCATTTGATTAATTGTACAAGTTTAATATTTAAATTGTGAACATAGGAAATGTCATACTCGGACGACGAAAGTCTCCCTGGGAGTGCGACTGGTGCCACGACGACCGAGGTCTGTGCGACATGCCTCACCTAGACAAAGATCGGCGCTTCAGCATTAAGCTCGAGGGACCTTCGATGTTGAAACGTTACGCAACGACGACAAGTTTTTTTTCTCGTAATTAAGCATGACTTCAACTATTTCAACATATAATTTTCATCTTTTACAATTCGACTAGCTTATCCCATGCCATGCAAGACGCTATGTCTTGGAGATGATGGGTTTTGAAGACCATGAAAGGACGGAAACAAAGAAAATTTATCTAAGGACCCATCATGGTATGGATTTTGAAGTAAAACTATACAATTCTGAGAGCGTAATCCATTTTGGTTGCAAAAAATGGGAAGCACTTTGCAAGATGTATGGTTTTCATGAGGATATGCTTGTCACCATGGATCTTGGTAATCCTGAAATCGAGCAAGACAATATGGACATTTGGGTCCTTGTTGATACGCCTCAATTCTACCACTATGTGAGTTTCTCAAACATAGTTATTAACTAATTTATATTATTTATTTCAAAATAGTTGATAGCTTATTTTCATTCTTCAAAGAATGTGCGGAAGATGGTAGACAAAACCCACTACACCGATGGCTCTGAATTAACTTATCAGGAGAAAAATCATCCGATTGCATTTTGCAATGATATTGAGAATTACAATATCTACAATCAAACTCCTCAACATTATGGTCAATACGTGTCACTAGTGCACGTGTTGAACCACGGTAACTACCATGGAGATACCCTGGTAAGATTCTTTACTATTACGACATCTGTGCATCTTTTGCATACTTCTAAAACTAGTACATCATTGTTAACTATGAAGTTATTATTATGTTTTTCAACAGAGAATCCTGATAGATTGTGTGCCTCATTTAATGTATCAGAATGGTAGCCTTGATGTTTTGAACATATATCCAGGTCAACCTATGAATCTGAACGTCCAGACCGGATTTCTAAAAGAAGTGGAGACATGCTAATCAAACAATGGAAAAAATATATGGACAATCGTAAGGAGGTTCTTGGAAGAAAAAGGAAGCGAAGCGCAAGAATTGAAGACATGATGATCTCCATTCTGCATAATGGAGAGTCAGGGTCTATATTGTTTTATGCTATTTTACCTTAAATAGGGTATTTAGGTCCTACCTAATACTGATGATCATGTGCTAAGAACAATTAAGTAGGGTTGGTTCGGTGACTATAGGGATGATGATCGTATGACTTGTTATTAATAACGAGTAGAAGTTGTATGATGATGATTAGTAGGACTTGTTATTATGATGATGCATGATGCGAGCATGAAGAGTTATTATATATCAGTGGGTGAAATGAGCATGGATTGGATTGAAGTGAAGGCAACATGCATGTGGTGCATGTCGAAAGTAGTACTAATCCAAACTTGATCAAGTTAGGATTAGTATTACTTTCGACATGCACCACATATATGTTGCGTTCACTTCAATCTAAGCCACGTTTAGGCATAGCAGTAGCGTTGGTAAACCAAGGACGGAGATAAGAGAGGACACTTCTCTCTATTAGCAAGCTAACAACCTAAATTAACCCCCAAAACCGCTAAACCACCCCCTTTCAAAAAAAACCACAGCTCCTGCTAGCTGCTGACGCGTGGATGCCTTTTGGTCCCGGTTGGTGCCACCAACTGGGACCAAAGGCCCTCATGCCTGGACTCGCCGTAGCGCCCACGTGGAGGCCCATCTGTCCCGGTTCGTGTAAGAACCGGGACTAAAGGCGTAGGGCATTAATAACGACCCTTTAGTCCCGGTTCGCCAACCAGGACAGATGGGCCTTACCAATCGGGACAAATGGCCCTTTTTCTACTAGTGTGTTGCAAAGTCCAAATATAATGTATTCCCTTAAAAAGGTCTCGCAGTAAAGGACCCTTTTATACTGGCACCAATGAAGTTTCACACCATTCATCCTTGTGGAATGCTCCTCACGTCCTGCATGACAACAAATGTTAAATTGATGAAGGTAGCCGCATCATATGAACATGCCAAATTTCAGTTGACCTATTTATAATAACAGTTGCATGCGTGAAGATATAATAAGTTTTTTTAGACAGTGAGATGAAGTTATATTAGTGTGAATTATATGGTTAGTACGAAGTATTGCACTGCCACAACTTTGCAATAGTATGCATCTAAACGAACGTACGTATCTGAATTAGGCAGTAGGCACACATTTGTCGTCTCGACGAGGCCAATCCGGTTGGGCTTACATTTCAATCTCTACTTCTAATGAAGTAGTTGGTAGTCTCGCTTTCAGGTTTTTTTTTCGTTCCACCTTTCATGGTTTTTTGGGTACCTCCTCCCACCTCAGACTTAGCCACCACGAACCAAAAAAACCTCATGCTAAGGCCCCAACCCGCACCCATGCACATACGACCAAAAAAAACCTACGATGGTTAACCAACGAAAACTAACCAGCGACAAAAAAAAAAACCTAAACCTATCGTCCGCATGT
>NC_041382.1:32695055-32711386 GCF_002162155.2 Triticum dicoccoides
TCGTCCGCATGTACGATCGACAACTCCTGCCCTCGAGCGAGGTCTCCCTTCGCCGCCGCCCTTCATCCCTTCGCCGCCGCCGCTCCACCCAGAGCCGCCCTCTTCCCTCCCACGCCGAGCCACCGTCTTCCCCGCCCGCGCCGCTCTCTTCCCCGCCCGCGCTGCCCTCCACTCACCTTCTGTTCTTCAAGCGGGGACGCCCCAGATCAAGTCGAGCAAGTCAGCGGGGCAGCGGCCAGATCCTCCACGGCCACATCTCCTTGGTGTTGTTGTCCTCAATAGGCTAATGACTCGAGGCATGCTGCTAGCACAATTACAGAAGGCCATACAGTCAGCGGCAAAGTGCTCGCCGTCGCTAATGATTGATTGCTGAGGATCTCCATTCGGGGGTACGTATTCCTCTCTCTCTCTCTCTCTCTCTCTCTCTCTCTCTCTCTCTCTCATCCTTCCCTTTTCTCTTAATTTCTTTTGTGCTTTATTTTTTGATCCATTTTTTCCATGCTTATATTCGATATATTTAGCTACCTGCTCAAATAAGATGGTCAATAGCTGTTCCTGTGATCCATTCT
Organism: Triticum dicoccoides; assembly: GCF_002162155.2. Classification (NCBI taxonomy): domain Eukaryota; kingdom Viridiplantae; phylum Streptophyta; class Magnoliopsida; order Poales; family Poaceae; genus Triticum; species Triticum dicoccoides. Next base: position 32,695,625 of record NC_041382.1, read on the forward strand.
ATGGATGAAGAAGGAGAAGATGAGGGAACATAATAATTTCTGTGTCATATTATTTGTTTCTGATGTGGCTACTCTGGAATACAATTTATGGGCGAGAGATCAGACTTTCAGGTTGGGTGCGGTATTATATCTCATCAGATTCAGTAACCAGCATGGAATTAATTTTAATTTTGTTCTTCATCAGATAAGTAGAGCCATGCTTTACCCCAATCTTCATTTTATGAATCTCAACTTCAAAAATCATGATAGTTGCACTGTATTTTATTGAGTCCAACATAAAGCTGAGAGCAGAGTACCTACTTTGTCTTGGTATATCAAAATAATAAGGAATCTGTGAGATTAGATAAGTCAAATAGTTGGTACTTGCTGAGGCTACAAAATTATCTTAATTGTTCCATTTAGTAGTTCACTGAATATTAAACAATGTTGTTTCTTCCACTGTGGAGTTGTTTTATGTAGCCCGAACAACAAACCGCCTATGAACTTCTAAACCAATTCTTTTTTTTATTAGGACCCTGCTCTTTTAACTGAAAAACTGGGAGCACTAGCAGTTTTTCACAAGGTAATCACCTCATATGAATGTTTGGTGGTGCTGCTCCAATTTCTATTGCATTGCTTATGATGTATGAATGGATTATTTTCCTCATTTGCTAATTAACGCAACTGGCGTAATTCTTCATGAGAATAGATATTTTTGTAGTGCACAGTATGATTTTTTTAGTTACCCTCCTTATGAATAGATTTTTTGTAGTGTACAGTACAATATTTTTGTCAGGGTTGCATGTTGCTTGCTACTGCTACTGCTTGTACAATTGTGTTGTTTTGTAATATTCCTTAACTGTTAAGAGATATGGCCACACTGAGATTTTGCTATGGGCAGGAAATAATTGTTCTTTATATAGTTATTATGCATGATAATACAAAAGGTGTTTATATATTTTTTATTGTGCATGATATTTATTTATTTATTTTGCGGAATATGAAAGAGATGAAAATGGATTATGTCAACGTTCAAAAAGAATCCATTCACAAGTATGTTGAGGCGATATCGTTGGAAGGGCTAAAAATTCACTGTGATTTATATAGAGCAAAAGGCCCGTGGCAACGCACGGGCATTCTACTAGTTTTCAGTAATTGCTTAGCTAGTCCTTGTTTTGTGAGAGTAAAATGCATAGAACCACAACAATATGGGTGTCATTAGCAAAAAACTGTCACTTTACAAAACGTTGCAAAAGTCGCTGCACCGGAAATTTGGCAGCGGCAAAAAACACTAACGTAAATGCTAAGTATTTTGCTGACGTCACTAGTTGGTCGACCCCGCCTTGGGCTGAGTTGGCAGAAAAAGTGGCACGTAGGCAAAACAATTGCCACTTCTTCTTCTTCTTCTTCTTCTTCTTCTTCTTCTTCTTCTTCTTCTTCTTCTTCCTCCTCCTCCTCCTCCTCTCTTTCTCTTTAGCATCTCATCAAACATCTCATGTGCAGGGACGGCGCTGAGGACGTCGAGCCAAATGAGGAGTTCTTGTGCAGCATCAGTAAGTCGGGCATGGACTGCACGTCGTGTTGTGGCCCCACAGCGGCCACCGCAGCCACGAGCTTTTTGCTAGTTGAGCTGCTGTTCCTCCGCTGGACCGGAGTTGGGCACCCCACAACATAAGTGCTGCGAGGCGGAGTCGTCCTCGAGGCCAAGGAGGCAGTTGAAATGCTAGAGAGAGAGAGAGAGGAGGACGAAGAAGAAGAAGAAGAAGAAGAGACTGTTTTGTTGGCTACGTGGCACTTTTTTCTGCCAACTCGGCCCGACGGGCAGGCTCGACCAATTAGTGATATCATCAAAGCACTTACGATTTACAGTTAGTGTTTTTGGCCACGGTTTGTAAAGTGATGATTTTTCGCTAATGACACCACTATTGTGCTGGTTCTATGCATTTTATTATTTTTTTTAATACAGTACAGACGCAAGTGCTTATATACATGCGCATACACTTACCCCTATGACCGCACACACGCATACCCTACCCCTATGAGCACCTCCGAAAAAGACTTGAACCCTGGTGGGCTAGGAATAACACATTCCCTCTAACCATGGAACCACAGATTGGTTCACGCATTTAACTTTGTTTTATGGTGTACAAGTCTTAGGCATGCAGTTCCACTGTTTAACTCGAACAACTCTTGATGGAAATTACTGTATGCATGTAAAAAAAGCGTGTAGATGTACAAAAAAACATAATTACTCATGCACGCATGTAAAATCTGCTACAGAAGTAAACATGTGAAAAATGCTGACAAGAGGAAGGCCGTGACTTCGAAGATAATGATTTGTATATGCCGGCTGGAATTTTCCTCCTGTTCATAGTCATGCACACCATCGCTCGTTCCCATACAGCCATGGACGTATCGGCACCCATGCCCCTACAACGCCCGCTGTGTTGCTTCTCACCATGGCCACGAGCTTAGGTAACTAGCGCCTACCTGCAGATAGCCCAACCACCGACATGAGCTAGCTCATGCTCCCATGGCGGGCTCTACCTCAAATTCCTGGAGTGGGAGGCTGAACCAATCCGGCCGTCGTGTCGTATCTTACGTGCGGGAGCAGGCGACACAGGTTACAGGAGCAGCTAGTTGGGTGGTCGGTGACGTGTGTACTGGACTGGAGCACTCAGTCCTGTCCAGGCTAGACCTCATCGGCCTTTTCGTTGTCACAAGTTGAGGCAAGGCGGGCCAGCGCCGGAGGACGACGACCAGCAGAGACTCGTTTGTCTCGCTGGCATTCCTCTTTCCGGCCAGCTCTGCTCCTCTACTCACCAATCCTCTCTTCTCGAATTCCTCTTGACCCATCCCTTCAGTGTTCTTCTAATACCTCATCTAAATTATGGGTGACTCCTTTGAATCGTATACTCATCTCGTCCCAGAGTCCTGATATAATTTATTCCCTTCAATAGGTCTCAAGTAAAGGACTCTTTTATACTAGCAGCAACGAAGTTTTACACCATTCATCCTTGTGGAATGCTCATCTCGCATCCTGCATGACAACAATGTTAAATCGATGAAGGTAGCCGCATCACATGAACATGCCAATTTTTTTTTGAACACGATACAAACGCAGACGCTTATATATACGCGCATGCACTCAAAACATGACCATGCCAAATTTTAGTTGAGCTATTTATCATAACAGTTGCATGCCTGAATATATTCTAAGTTTTTTTTAGATAATGAGACGAAGTTATATTAGTGTGAATTATATGGTTAGTACGAAGTATTGCACTAGCGCAACTCTGCAATATGCATCTAAACGAACATTCCTATCTGAATGAGGCACACATTTGCCGTCTCAACAACGAGGCCAATCCAGTTGGGCCTGCATTTCAATTTTCAGTATTTACTTAGCTAATCCATGTTTTTTGGTGTACATGTCTTAGGCATGCAGTTTCATTGTCTAACCCGAATGATCCTTTATGGCAATATACTGCACGCATGTAAAAAAAGATAATGACTCATGCATATGTCAGAAGAAAAAACATAATAATCCCTCCTGCACTTGAATTCATCTAGAGTTCGGCTATTGCCAAGTCTGGACGAGGTGACATGACCCATTCTCTCGACCAGAACACGAAGTTAACGTGTCATGCCTGCGTTTTCGATCGCGCAAAAGCGAGTTCTCTCCTCACTTGATCAGCCCTGTGGGGAAACTGCATTTCCTTCACCTCCTGCTGTTTAAAGTTTCTTCAAGAGATTCAGAGAACTCACCGATTCCTAAACATCCGTAGTCTAGAACGAAGGTGGCACCTGGATCAAACATGACTGAACCTCTTACTTGGCCGTGAACAAGCAACTGATACAGGGAAGAGCGAACGTGTTGCGGCTGCACTGGAAATTATTGAGGACTGCTTCTTATTTGACAGCTTTTGCCCCAGGCCTGAATATAGCAGATTGTTAAAGTGATATCAATGGAAATTAGCTGGCAGGATGATCCATGAGCATATATGAAGCGCTATCATATCAGTCTGTATTGGCTCCTGCAGTGAAAAGTGGACAAAAAAATTAGGGTCATGGTCTGATTGATGGGCTTAAATATGGATCTGTTATTGGCACATAAACGTAACTGGTTAGATAGCAGGAATTAGTATATCTGTCTGACCTCCTGTATTTTAATTTTTTATTTTTGCAAGGAAATAAAGATATATTGATCAATCACGAGGAATATGATTGCAGTCAGCAGCGACAAGGTTTTGAATCAAATAGAATGTGGGCCTGAATGCACCCAGACAACAGTGATTGTGCTTTTCTATAAGAAGATTGGCAGATCGGCAGATGCAGGATTTTTCCCTAGCCCCTGCGTCGTCCCCCGCGGGCGACTCGGGCGGCGGCACGGCTCCCCCCTCCTCTCCTCCTCCCCACCCTCCCCCACCCTCGCCGCCGGCCGCAGCCGCCGGGGCAAAGCCCCTCGCGGTGGCTGGCGGCGGGGCCCCTCTCTCTCCGCCGCTCAGAGGTGTCCGGTGCGGGGCGGTGATAGAGGCGAGGGTTTGGTCATATCCAAGGTAGTCATGTCCTCATCAGGCGGCCTGCTCCGGCGGCGGCGCCGGGCGTGCGCAGGGCCTGGCGGTGCGGCCGCGGTGGCTCCCGACGGCGAGGTGCGAGCGGCGGCGTGGTGGGCGACGGCGGCGGCGCGGCGGCTGCGTGCCCCTGGTGGGGGCGGTGGATCGGATCTGGTCACGGGCTGCAGCGAGCGGTTTTGGCGGACCCCTTCTCTATGGGCTTCGGCTCGGTCTCCCTCTCCTCTCGGTCGGGGCTGGAGTTGGGCTGGAGCTGGTGGAGGTGGGGGGGCGTGCCGGCCGGATTTGACGCGACTTCTGGCGGCGCGGGTTGGGGCAGCGGCCTGGTGTGGCTGGTGCTCCGGGCGTGGGCGGCTTCGCGGGAAGGTCCGGGTGGAGGCCTTCTGGTGGCGTGGCGGCTACATGGTGGCCGGCAGCGTTGCCCGCGGCGGCGGCCGGCTTCTCCGGCGTCGGCTGATCTGCGGTCGAGCTGTTTCGACCCTGCTTCATCTCCTCGTCGTCTGGCCTCTACTTGACTCGAGGGGCTGGCCCGCTCCCAGCTGCGGTCCATTGCACGTCTCGCGCCTGATGCCGCGGGACCGAGCTCGTCTCGCGCCTGGCAGCAGGACCGAGCTCGTCTCGCGCCAGGTGCTGCAGGACGGGGCGATGGTGGCCATCTTTGGCCGGCCTATTGGGTCTCGGCGCTGGGGGCCGCTCAGGGGTGCGAAAGGCCGAGCCTTTCCTCTCGTCTCTTTAGTTGGTGTAGCGGCGGGTCTCGGGTGTGGTGGCGTCTTGGTCTTGGATGCCGGGGTGGCGGCCCTGGTGGTGGTAGCCCGGTGCTTATGGGCAGAGCTCGTGGCTGGGTGCTGCCCGACTGTCATGGCCGTGTGGGCGGCGTGATGGCCGGGGTGTGGTGTTCGGTGGCGGTGAGTGTTGGTCGGGTTGAAAACCTGTTCTATCCCCGGATGGACCGGCGGCGGCGAAGCTCGTTCCCTTCTTGAAGGCGTCGTCGCGACTCTCATTGCCCGTTGTGTTGCTCTAGGGGAAACTCTGACCCTCAGGTCGGGCGGTGGCGGCGCTCCGGTGTCGTATCCTTCCTGAAGGCGCCGCCTTGGAGTCCACGGTTCGCCGTATGCGGCTTCATCTCTTTGTAGCTAGGGGTGGTGTTGCTGCGCTCAGCGCCTATGTATCATGCCTTGGGTGTGTGTGTGGTGGTGTGAGTTTGTACTTCCATGTTGATGATCGTTGCTTTATTTATAAAGCGGGGCGAAAGTCTTTTTCGGTAAAATCATGTGGAAATGCTGACAAGAGGAAGAGCATGACTTGGAAGTTTTTTTAACCTAATATGACTTGGAAATTGATGGTATGTGGTTTCTCTTCTTGCCTACAAAAGCCCAAGCGGCCCAATTGTTCTTTAAGGAATGCCAAATATTATAAGCTACAGGCCAACACAGCATTAGGCCTAATTGATGGTAGTATATTGCAAGTACAGCTAGCCACTTATATTAATGAGCAGAGTTAGTACACTTATATTAGTAGCCACCTAATATTAATGAGCAGAGGTAGCCACCTAAATTGACGTATACTTCAGAAGGAAACAATGAAAAGAAAAGCTAGCCACTTATATTGCAAGTTTCACTAAAAAAATTTATATTGCAAGTGCACTACCTCTGCTCATTAATATAAGATGTTTTGGCAGTTCAAATTAAACTGAAATGCCATAGCATCTTATATTACTGAACAGAGGGTGTACTTGATTTTGTTCCAAAAACAGAACTTACTTCATAGGGCGGTAGTTGGTAGAACCCTAAAGTTCAAACCAGAATTTTGAGCACATGGTTACGTGCAGAGTCTATGTTCTCCATATTTGTACCTACTTAAAAAATTGTTAATATTTACAAGGATGTTCATCTTGGTAGTAACTACCAAATTGTAATTTTTTATTTAAAAAATATGATCATACGCCATGAAGATAGCCGCGTCTCATGAACATGCCAAATTTCATTTGAGCTTATTGTCACAACGGTTGCATGCTTGAAGATACCCTAAGTCCGAAGAGTGTGCACTATTTGGTAAGAATTTGTATCACACAGAATAGTGCATCCGAATGTACATTTCCTTCTGAAGTATGTACCTTGATTCTTTCTTTTGCGCATAAGTATGCACCTTCATTCTGTGGTATGGTAATTGTGAAATGTAGCTTCTCGTCGCAGACATTGTTCCGCTTCCAGAAAATTTTACCTGTATATTCAGAGAAGTCAAAATTTTCTTCTGGATGAGCTCGCATCTTCACGAAGATTTTCTCCAGAGTCAATTAATTTTGTGCCGGTGACGGCGAGCTACAGTAATGGAGTTTGGTGCCATCAAGCTCAATTGTTGTGGCAGATAATTACCACTGACTATGTCCTCAAACTGCAGATTGGTTGAAACAATCGTCGCAACTTGTAGAACTAGCTAGTGATGGTTCACTCAAAACAGAGGAAGTGTACTTGCCAAAAGGAAAAACCGAGCTCTCACGAAGAACAGGAGAAACAAAGGAAGAGTGTTTCTTGCAGTCCTTTCATTCACTAGAAACTGCCTTTTCTCTTTTGCTTAATCAGCTCCGCGTAGAAACTGCATTTCCTGCTAGAGATACAGGGAACCCGCTGGACATCATCGGTGATTCGGGGACTTGCTTCTTCACCAGCTTTAGTCTCAGAGCGTACATGAATATTATCGCCAACCCCTGCTGCATCAGGTTTGCTGTGCATGAATAGTAGTACCATGGAGGATGAAACAACCCCTGCTGCTTCTTTGAATCTTCTTCGTTTCTAGTATCTCAAGTATTTGTGGTTTATCTCTACAGTCTGGAAGCAAATTAGTACTTGGCCGGACGATGCATGAGCATTATCTATGAACCTATTTGTGCAGTGAAAAGTGGACATAAAACAAGGGCGTGATCTTTTTTTCTTTTCTTTTTTTGCATCGAACAGGGGCGTGATCTGATGGGCTTAAAGATGGAGCGGGGTCTATTCCTCTATTATATTATTATTATGTGGTCGATACGGATTTGTGATCACAGAAACGTAATCGGATCACTGGGCACTTGTTCTTAATTGTGCTTTTTCTAGAAGAAGATCAGTTTATGGTGGAAATACTGTAGCGGACGGAAAAAGTCTGGAAATGATGACGAGAGGAAGAACCTGGTTTGCTATCTCTCTCTAGGAATCCTATTTGGCGCATACATAACACCCCCCCCCCTAACCGGTTTTTCCTTTTTTGTGTGTGTTTTTTCTTGCTTTTTTTTATTATCATACTTTCTTTCTTTATTCATTTTCCTTTTTCTATTTTTATGTTTGTTTTTCCTTTTATTTTTAGTTATGATATTATTTTATTTATTTATTTTTGAAATCATGAACATTATTCTGAAATTGTGAACATTTTCAAATTCATGAATATATTTAACATCATCATTATTTTGAATTCGCGAATATATTACAAAATTCCAGGACATCTTTTAAACTTGTGAACCTTTTTCAATTGGTGAATGTTTTTCTAAATCGATGAACAGTTCTTGAAATTGGGGAAAAATGATAATTCATGAACATTTTTAAGTTTCGACGAACATTTTTAGAATTCATAATTTTTTGAATGAGAGAATACTTTTGAGTCGATGATTCATTTAATTAATGAATTGTTTTCAAATTTTGTGAACAGTTTGTCAAAATTCATGTATTTTTTCTGAAACATCTTTTTTCAAGTTCATGAACATTTTCTTAGTACACTGATATATTTTTAAAATCATGAACATGTTTTCATTTCTCGGATATTATTTTCAAAATTGTGAACAGTTTTTTAATCCGCTAAGATTTTTCTTGAGCAATTTTTCAATATTAACATTTTATTAACACTTGGAATTTTTTAATCTCAATTTATTTAAAGAAGAAAAAAATTAAAAAGCAAAAAAACGAAATGAAGAAAACAGGACGTCCCGCACATGAGCCGGATCGAAAGGACGCACGGGGGAAGGGGGCCGGCCTTGTCTTGTTTGCCAGCGCCCAGCGCTCCAAATAGGAGGTCCGAGAAGGATGAACGGCTTGGCGGCCGGCTAGGGTGGTAGGGCGGCGGCGATGAGGGGGAAGCAGAAGAAGAGAGAGAATGGAGGATGGGGATGCGGGGTCCAGCCAGGGTTTTGGGTGGGGTTAGGGACATCACGGATCGATGCGGCATGACGTTGGATGGCAAACTATGTCCCAAGAACTCGGTCTGGATGTTTGTGGGAGGTTTGAGGATCTGTGGTAAAGATGTCATTAGTGTCAAACGCTGCTTATTCCTGCCACCCATGTCCCTCGTGGGGTTGTCGTTCGAGGTTGAGGGCAGGCCCTAGTAGGTCGCCACAAAGAGCATCTCCTTTATGCCTTCAAATTCCTCCAGCGTCGTGGCCTTATTATTCTAACAAAATTGAAGGCTTGCAAAAACAAAAGAACAGACTAAAGACCGGAATCAATTCCTTGGCATGAATACGTGGTGATCATATGATTGTTTGCAAAAACCATGGTCAGATTTTCACTGGAAATCAGTATTTCACGCTCTTAGTTACAAGTTAATAGAGCAGTAGTTTTGCGTACAACTGGTCTTTCCCTCTAAATACATCACCAGAGCTGTGGGAGTTCGAACTCCGCATGATGTAGGCAGTCACTGCTCAGTCATCGAAAGAGTCGATTGTGCGCTTCAGTTCAGAGAGATTGCAAGGAACCAAAACTCCAAAGTACCTTGTTGAAGATGCATCGATAGAATTGGACTTGCGCACCCATCCTTTCCATAAAGTATCACGGTACCTCAAAAATCCTCTATTCAGTATTCATCTAATATCTCATTTCTCACATGTATAGCTACACTATATAAACCTTTCAACCATATACTCATCTCGGGAATGCAATACTAGTTAATCATTTGGACGGGCCTCTTAGCCATAATTGAGTTATCCTCTCAAGATCAAACCCTTTTATAAGGGCATCAACACCCTCTTCACCCCATCCATGTGAAATCTATCACAATCATCTTGTTTTCTAAAGTACCAATGTTATATTGATGAAGGCACATCAGAAAACAGGTCATGACTATGTTGAGACACTCAAAATGTAAATGGTAACTGCATGTCTGAAATCTAGTTTTGCAAAGTTTGCAAAGCTTGCCAAAGTAGTATGTTTGATGTACTAAATTACCAGTACAACACAACGCCTCTGCCTCCGATGGTTAGAGATCTCAAGTTGCATCTTCACTTCTTCAGTAGTATGCATTACAAGGAACTCGTACCGACGCAAAAGTGACATTATAATGGTATAAGAAAGAGAGGCTTGTAGTTGAGACCCCATGTTGTCCTGCAGCTTCAAGTCCAAATCTGTTATTGTTTGGTAGAAACAAAAAAAGTCGGCCACGTCGCCACTAGCAACAGATGGTTGATCACGGTACACCTTGGAGTTGCAGCTTTTCCAAATGACCCGTAGCACGGTGAACGCGGACATAGATGGAAGGCCAGGAGAGGGCAAACCGGAGGCTAGGGATGCACGCAGATGCGCCTGCGCCGTCCGCGTCTGTCCTCATGACTGAAAACCTGCTAATCTTCCTTGCTTTTGATAATCGTGCTGGTGTTAATTTTACTTTTGCGGATCAACACGGACTGGACGCTGTCCGCTTGCATCCCTACCAGAAGGTGAGGGATCGCAGAGAACCTCAACCGCCCGAAAGGGACTGCAAGCTCCAAGACAGCATGCTTGTGTACGCAGTTGAACATGAGGGGCTCTGGAGTCTCTACCGCCCCACGGAAGGCAGAAGACACACTGGGAATGATATGGCGGTGATGAAAAAAAGGTAAGTGTCACACGTGTGGCATGAAGCACTTCGGTCCTGACATTTTTAACAACTAAAGTTGCCATCCGAAAATAGAGAACAAACCCAAGGAAAAAACTGAAACTTACCATCGGAAAAGGTAGTTGTCATGCTTAACAACTAAAGTTGCCATCCTCACGTCACTAAATTTACCATCAAAACGTTTGGAGTTGCCATGTGTTCGTGTCACATGTGTGACACTTATCAGGGCCAAAAAAAGAACATGCATCCGAGAGCGTGGATGCGCCAAATAGCGAGGACGATGTCGACCACATTGTCACGACTGATATGACGGCCATGAACACGCTGCTGGAGGGACCCAGCGGTCAGTTGCTGCTAGAAGCATCCGAGGCATGAGTGGCGTGCGTGGGTGTCAGGGGTGCCTACCTGGCTGTATCGTGTGGGGTGAGAGCGTGGTGTTGGCATGGGTTATAAAGGAACCCAGCACCGAACACGTGGGGCATGGAAAAAATATCTGCAAACTGATATAGAGAGAAGCTGCTCTTCCTCTACCTGGCATCCTACCTACCCCTCCTTTCCCTTCCTTCTTCTCCGGCGAGATCTAGATTGGGCACGTTACAAGTGGTATCAGAGGTCAGGCGACCTGGAGACGGCCTACCCCCGACCCCGCTACGCCACCAAGCAGGCTCTCAAGACGGCGGCCATGGAGGAGCAGCTCGCCGCGCTCATCAAGTCTGTCAACGAAGGACGGGCCGCCAACGACGCTTGGTTGGATGCGATCCAGACCTCCCTCGAGCTCTGGCGCCCGGCGGTGACGAACCTTCAGAATCAAGTCGACGAGCTCCGCACGCAGGTGGGGCTCATCGCCCTCCACCCCGCCCTGGCAGATCCGACGAGGACTGCGGCGGATCTCACCGGCACCGCGCCTGATCCGGGACGATCGGGTGTGGACCAGGTGGTGGGCACCGCGGCGGCAATCTCACCAAGGGCTGACTCGAGACACCAACGGCCAAGTGGCCACCGTGACATCGCCGAAACCGGGGGCCTGGCACATGGGGTGGTCACCACCCTAGTGCCGCCTCCGGCCAACGGTACGTTCCCACCCAGGCATCCATCCCCTTCCTTCTGTATGGCTGATCTGAGTGGGAGGGAGAACCACTACGAGTCCTTTCATCAGAGTTCGCATGTGTATTGGTCACTGCCCAAGCTTGATTTTCCTCAATTTGATGGGGATAATCAACAATTCTGGAAAATGAAATGTGAAAAATACTTCGACGTCTATGCTGTCCAACCAGAGTTATGGGTTAGAGTAGCTACCTTGCATTTTAATGGCAACGCTGCTAAATGGTTACAATTACATGAAGCTAAGAGTCAACAGTTCACTTGGGGAGAGTTGTGTGAGGCTCTCTACACCAAATTTGGGAGAGAGCAATACCAGTCTCATATTAGACAGTTCAATACCCTTCGTCAGAGTGGGTCAGTTGGTGATTACATGAATAGGTTTGATGAACTTATCATAACATTTTAGCTCATAATTCGGGGTTTGATTCTGTCTACTTTACAACCCAGTTTTTGGAAGGGCTTAAACCTGAAATCCGAGCAGGTGTTATGTTGCACCAACCCCATGACTTGGACTCTGCGTTTTCCTTGGCATCTATGCAGGAGGAGCTGCTGGAGGCGCTACCTCCCCGCGAATACCGCCGCCAAGACCAGCGTGGTGTGACTCCTCGTCTGCTCTTGGCGATGGGTGCACCAGCGCGTCAAATGTTGCCGGGGCCGTCGGTGGGAACGGAGGACCGACGCGGCCTGGACGCGGCGCGAGCTCCAGAGCGCCGGGATCGAGACCAAGATTGCGGCGATGACCGCGTGGCGGCTTTGCGCAACTACCGCCGAGCCCGTGGGTTATGCTTCAAGTGCGGCAAGCGGTGGGGGCAAGGCCAACAATGTGGCCCTACCGTCTAGCTTCACGTGGTCGAGGAGTTGTTGGACCTGCTTCAGACCAATCCAATGGAGCCAGTGGGTCTCCAGCATGACTCGGATGATGAAGTCTTGATGTCCATCTATAAACTGGCAACCACAGGATAGACGACTCCGCGCACTGTCAGATTGGTCGGGCGCATTGGTGATCATGAAGTACTGATCCTGGTCGACTCAGGGAGTTCCCACAGTTTCATTAGTGAGTCTGTCGCATCTAAAATTCAGCATCAAGTTCAGCGAACAACACCAATTACAGTCAAGATCGCTGACGGAGGGGCTCTCCAGTGTTCAGGTTATGTCCCAAACTGCCGATGGGCATCTCAAGGGCACAAATTCACGATAGACCTCCGAGTACTGTCACTGGGCTGTTATGACATGGTGGTCGGCATGGACGGGCTTCGGCAGTGTGGGCCAATGTGGGTTGACTGGACAACGAAGACTTTGAAATTTATGCATGAAGGGCAGCAGGTTTCTCTTGTGGGAGTGCAGGCTCAACTCGATTCCTTACAGCAAATTTCTTTGGACCAGCTGTGCGCCTTGGAAGCATAAAATGCAGTGGCTCACATCGTGGCCCTAACGCTATCCCCGTCTGGCGCGATGATTACGGAGATACCGCCTGAGACTCAGCAAGTTTTGGACCAGTTTCAAAGCGTGTTTGACGAACCGACGACACTTCCAGCGCACAGAGATTGGGATCATTTGATTCCCCTGATTCCGGGGGTTAAGCCTGTTAATGTGCGTCCATACAGATACACGCCTAAGCAGAAAAACGAGATTGAAGCTCAAGTTAAGGAACTGCTTAAGTCAGGACTGATTGTGGAGAGTCTCAGCCCCTTTTCCTCGCCTATTCTATTAGTGAAGAAGAAAGATCAAACATGGCGACTATGCGTGGATTATAGGCACCTCAACGCCGTGACCTTGAAGACTAACTACCCCTGCCAGTGATCGACGAGTTACTTGACGAGTTGGCCAGCTCATGCTGGTTCTCAAAGCTTGACTTGCGTGCCGGATACCACCAAATTTGTCTTAAGGAGGAGGATGAGGCAAAAACTGCCTTCAAAACGCATCAGGGACATTACCAGTTCAGAGTGATGCCATACGGAGTCACGGGAGGTCCTACGACGTTGCAAGGTGGCATGAACACAGTCTTGTCGCCGCTGTTACGCCATGGTGTTCTTGTGTTTATGCACGACATTTTGATGCATTCCAAAGACCTTGTGGGGCATAGAGAATTGCTGCGACAAGTGTTGCAGTTGTTGTCTGAGAATGAACTCAAGGTCAAGCTTTCCAAATGCACATTTGCTCAGCCTCAGATTGATTACTTGGGTCATTGCATCAGTGCGCAAGGAGTGGCCACAGACCAAAAAAAGGTTGCAGCTGTCAGAGACTGGCCAACACCTTCACCAGTACGTGAGTTGAGGGGCTTCTTGGGGTTAGCCGGGTACTACCGGAAGTTCGTCGGAAACTTTGGGGTTATCAGTCGACCACTCACTGATCTACTGAAAAAGAACACACTCTTTGTTTGGACACCCACAACGGATGCAGCTTTCTCCTCTCTGAAACAAGCCTTGATTGAAGTGCCCGTGCTCGCATTACCAGACTTCGAGAAGGTATTCGTGGTGGAAACGGATGCTAGTGCCACCGGTGTGCGAGTCGTCCTTATGCAAGACCATCATCCCTTGGCATATCTCAGTAAGCCGCTCTGCTCCAAGAATTTGGGATTATCAGCTTATGAGAAGGAATGTTTGGCATTGCTCTTAGCCGTTGACCACTTGAGACCATACCTGCAACACGCATCCTTCATTATCCGCACAAACCAGAAAAGTTTGTTGAACTTGACAGACCAAAGGATGAACACACCGATTCAACAACGAGCATTTACTAAATTGGTTGGACTCCAATTTCAGATACAGTATAAGGCAGGCACTTCAAATAAGGCGGCAGATGCTCTCTCCAGATGGGTGCATGATGACACGCCCGAAGTGTCAGCCGTGGCAATATGCAAACCGGCGTGGTTAGAGGCAGTGCTGGATAGCTATCGGGAGGACCTGGAGATACAACGACTGGTAGCCCAGCTAGCATTGGACCCAGCTGCCCACAAGGATTACTATCTTCAAGAAGGTGTTCTCCGCTATCAAAATCGCATCTGGATTGACAATGACTTTGACACACAGGTTTTCATCATTCAAGCCCTGCATGACAGTGCGGTGGGAGGGCACTCAGGCTTCCATGCAACTTATAACAGAGTAAAGAGACTGTTTGCTTGGAAAGGGCTAAAGGAAATGGTCAAACAGTTCGTTCGTGCCTGCATCACTTGTCAGCGTGCCAAAACTGAAAGAGTCTCACCTGCGGGGCTGCTGCAACCCTTGCCGATTCCAAAAAGACCATGGGCCGTCATCTGCTTAGACTTCATCGAAGGATTGCCAAAATCTGGAGGTTACGATATCATTCTTGTGATAGTGGATAAGTTTTCCAAATACGCCCATTTCTTACCGCTGAAGCACCCATACACAGCCCTGACGGTGGCGATAGTGTTCATGAAAGAAATCTTCAGGCTGCATGGACTTCCTCTGGCTATTATCTCGGATCGTGATCGTATCTTCACCAGCACCATCTGGCATGAACTGTTCAAGCTATCCAAGACTCAATTACGGCTCAGCTCATCGTATCATCCCCAGACCGACGGGCATACCGAGCAGGTGAACCAATGCCTCGAGGGATACCTCCCCTGCTCTGTACATTCTTGCCCAGCCAACTGGGTCAAATGGCTTTTTCTTGCGGAGTACTGGTATAATACATCCTTCCATTCCTCGCTTGGACGGACACCCTTCGAAGTGATATACAGCCATTTACCCCGAGAGTTTGGCATCGACCAAGTTGAGGAGTGCTCTGTTCCTGATCTGACAACATGGCTTCATGAGAGAGAGGTCATGCTCCAGCATTTACAGCAACAATTGAAACATGCCCAGGACCGTATGAAGAAGCAAGCAGACAAGCATAGGACGGACAGAGAGTTTGAAGTGGGTGATATGGTGTTTCTCAAACTCCATCCATTCATCCAAACGTCGATTGCGCAGAGGCCGTACCAGAAACTGGCATTTCGCTACTACGGGCCCTACTGTGTTGAAGCTCGCGTGGGTGTTGTTGCCTACAAGCTGAAGTGGCCGGAGGGCGCCAAAATACACCCCGTGGTGCATGTGTCACAACTGAAACGAGCGATCGGCGCCGATGTTTCTGTAAGTGCTCAACTTCCTCCTGCTAACCACATTCTGCAGGCGGAGCACCAGCCGGAGGCAATCCTTGACAGCAAGAACATCCAAGTCCAAGGGGAGTCTGCATCGCGAGTCTTAGTGTTGTGGAACAACTTGCCATCATCTTTGGCGACCTCGGAAGACCCTGCAAGGCTTCAACAGCGACTTCCAGC
>NC_041382.1:32711588-32718235 GCF_002162155.2 Triticum dicoccoides
TCACGACTGACATGACGGCCACGGACACGCCGCTGGAGGGACCCAACGGTCAGTTGCTGCTAGAAGCATCCGAGGCGTGAGTGGCGTGTGTGGGTGTCAGGGGTGCCTACCTGGCTGTAACGTGTGGGGTGAGAGCGTGGTGTTGGCCTCGGTTATGGGTTATAAAGGAACCAAGCACCGAACGCGTGGGGCATGGAAAAACTATCTGCAAACTGATATAGAGAGAAGCTGCTCTTCCTCTACCTGGCATCCTACCTACCCCTCCTTTCCCTTCCTTCTTCTCCGGCGAGATCTAGATCGGGCACGTTACATGCATGCACCTAGATGGCGCGATAGGCGACACGGGAAATAGGAGCCAAAAATGTGGACTATATATGACGCAGGATCTCTCAAGTCTCGACCAGAACATGACAACGACAGTCAACGTGCGAACGTTTTTCTATTGCCTAGAGTAATCACCAGGGCATACATACATGAAGGGAAACACTCCCCCTATCAGAAGTCTGATAAGAAGTTTTCTGCAAAAGCGAACTGTTTCCTTTTTCACTTGATGAGCACTGTGAGGAAGTTGCATTTCCTTCACCTCTTATTGTTCAAAGTTTCCTCAAACAGATTCAGAAAACCCACTGATTCCTATGTGTTTGTAAGTTTGCACGACGGTGGCTGGATCATTGTCCTATTACCCCGTTTGTTCTCTGAATCTTCTTCGTTTCTATCTCAGTGCAAATCACCTGGCAGGAAGATCCATGAGCATGTCTGACAGCCTGTGTTGGTTCGTGCAGTGACAAGTGGGAAGAAAAATTAGGGACGTGATTTGATTGATGGGATTAAAGATGGATTCGCATCCCACATTTTCTCTGTTATTTTATACTAATGTGGCCGGTATGTATTTGTGAGCACACTTGGCACAGAAACTTAACTGGTGGATAGAGAGAACATCTGTCTGACCTCCTGGTTTTTTATTTTTATGCGGGGGAAAGAGAGATATAGTATTGATTAATCATCAGGAATATGGTTACAGTCAGCACGGAAAAGCCTTTGGAATAGAATCGAATCCGTGGACCTGAATGCAGTCAGCTGCGATTGTGCTTTTCCAATCTGCTACAGAAGTAAACATGTGAAAATTGATGAGAAGAGGATTACCATGACTTGGTAGACCATGATTTGTGTATGCGGGATAGAATTTTCATCCTAGTCATGCAAGGAACAATGTCCAACAGTACGTATTAGACGGGTCCTTGTTGGATGCAAGCACTCTTAAAGATCTGTGCAAAGCACTTCTATATCTACATATTCTTGTCCCATCTCTTCAGTGTTCTTCTAACACCTCATCTAAATTATGTGGGTGACTCCTCTCGATCGTATACTCATCTCATCGCGCGGTCTGGATATAATTTATTCACTTGAACAGGTCTCAGGTAAAAGATCCTTTTATACTAGCAGCAACAAAGTTCCACACCATTCATCCTTATGGAATGCTATTCTCATGTCCTGCATGACAATGATGTTAAATTGATCAAGGTAGCCGCATCATATGAACATGCCAAATTGCAGTTGAGATATTTATCATAACAGTTGCATGCTTGTAGACATTCTAAATTTTTTAGATAATGAGATGAAGTTATATTAGTGTGAATTATATGGTTAGTACGAAGTACTGCACTGCCGCAACTCTACAATAGTATGCATCTAAACGAACATTCCTATCTGTATTAGGCAGTAGGCACACATTTATCGTCTCAACGAGGCCAGCCAATCCGGTTGGGCCTACATTTAATTTTCAGTAATTGCTTAGCTAGTCCTTGTTTTGTGGGAATAAAATGCATAGAACCACCAAAATATTGGTGTCATTAGCAAAAAAAACATCACTTTACAAAATGTGGCAAAAGTCACTGCATGGGAAATTTGACAGTGGCAAAAAACACTGACGTATATGCTATTGCTGACATCACTAATTGGTCGACCGCATGCACCTCGTTGGCCAAGCAGCACGGGGCGGGAGCTAGGAGTCAAGTTGGGAGTATGACGCAGGGCCTCTCAAGTCTCGAACAAAACATGACGACGACAGTTAACGTGCGTACGTTTTTTTATCACCAGGGTATACTTGAAAGTTGAAACTATATAAATGCAAAAGCGAACTGTTTCTTTCTTCACTTGATCAGCACCGTGAGGAAACTGCATTTACTATACCTCTTGTTGTTCAAAGTTTCGTCAACAGATTCAGAAACCCCACTGATCCGTATGTGTCTGTAGGTTTGCACGATGGTGGCTGGATCATTGCTTGTATTACCCCGTGCGTTGGCTGAATCTTCTTCGTTTCTATGTCCGTGCGAATTGGTTGGCAGGATGATCCATGAGCATATCTGAAGTGATATCATATCAGGTAGCTTCTATCTGTTCGTGCAGTGACAAGTGGACAGAAAAATTAGGGACGTGATCTGATTGATGGGCTTAAAGAGATGGATTCGTATCCTGCCTTTTGTGTGTTATTTTATATTATGTGGCCGGTATGGATTTGTAGCACACTTGGCATAGAAACGTAACTGTAGAGAGCAGGAATTAGAACATATGTCTTCTTTTCTTTGCAGGGAAAAGGGAGATATATTGATTAATCATCAGGAATATGATTACAGCCAACAGCGACAATCTGATATGTTTTGGAATAGAACGGAACTAGAAGCATACGCGCGCCTTGCTGTGCCGTTCTACTTTTCTACCATTTGTTTATTTGATTGTTAATTCACGAATAGATTTCTTGCTGCTCTATTTGCGGGTCGGGCTTATTGTTCATTTCGTGGGCCTTGTGTTTTGGCTTGCATAATTTTGGGGTGATAACACCCTTTATTGCATTGCAGGATATGTCGAGAGTCTAAGACACACGATCATTTACTTGGTAGGATATTACTCAGTTTTTTTACAACCATTGTTCTTCACAAAAATGATATGTTAGTAGTACTGCCAAAAACATATCCAAAGTAGTGATTGGCATCACACATGTCCTGAACCTACAGGGTTAAATCATAGTACTGGATGGACATGATAATATTCATCCGCAAAACTAATTCAAAATTATGATATAGCCAACCGAGGCTTCTGATTGTAGTATCCATCCACAACAATCATACAACACTATGATTTGACCAACCAATATTTCATAACTTACCTTGGTCACATACAAATAATACAAAACACAAAAAATAAAAAATAAAGGTAGTCCAGGTGAGAAATACTTGAAAGTTGCAGCACTGCACCAAAGTATATGGCTTCTGGTTTTCAATATTGACCATTTAGATGCGTAGTTAGAATCAAAATAGAAAGAACATATCTGAAATAAAATCAATGCTTGGCACTGACAAACGACATGAAAGAGAATGAAGCATGTTTATAGCGGCCTCTAAGAGGAAGAGATGGAAATGGGAGAATCAAGAGATAATAATACAAGTGATTGATCTAAGTTTTCATTCGAATGTAACATTGTTGATGCATTAATAAGGCCTGATCAGGTGTGTACATAAGCGACCCGCTGACAATTAACAAAATTTTCTTCACGGAAAAACCTAGTTATTATCTTATCTTATTGTTTTAGTGCCAACTAAGTTCAGCTAGAGACCGTGCTCCTTAGGCGCGGAACCATATGCTAATTAATACTCCCTCTGTTCTAAAATATAGTACATACTTTGCTTTGGAAAGTCAGCCATACCAATGTTTGACCAAGTTTTAAAAAAATTAACATCCACGTGTACTTCTATAGTTTATTTATTTAGTATTTGAGATATTGATAGTTTATTCTCGAAACTTGGTCAAACAAGGACATTTTTTACTTTTGAAAAAACTAATATTGCACTGCATTGTGGAACAGAGGTAGCATAAAGCATGACATATATAAACTACCTGAGGTTGTTGATCCACAAGCATGGACATGGTACTCAAGCAGTGAAGACTGAGGCTTTCAGATTGAAACCTTACACGGTGAGATAAAATCCCGGTATAATCTACTACTTGTTTAGCCTTGAAGTGAGTGAGAGTGAATTTGAATCAGGCTACCAAAGAAAGGATGACAAAGGGAGAGGAAGGAGGTATCGCGAGTTGTATTGTAGACCTTGTGGGCCATGGCTTGTCGATGAAGGCGACCAAGTTCCGAAGACGATGGTCATCCCTATCTAGCGCCATTGCTACCCACGGTGGACTCATTTGTTGCCTGCTCCTCTAGGCCCCAAGATTCATCATCTTTGGACATTAATTACCGCACAAAAGAAGGGGAGAAAGATGGATCGATGGGCGGGGTGTGCCGCGTGGTGGTGGACATGCAAAACTTATGGTGCGGAGGAGGCACTACAGGAATCAGAGCATTTTCCATCACTCCATTCTTTACCTTCTGCTAGCCGACAGCAAAGAAGGTCTTTGTCTTCCGCTTCCCAAAAGCAGACGACAAAGAATGGATTGATGGCAAGTGTTCATTTGCCGTCAGCTGGCAGACGACAAAGTTTGCCGTTAGCCACCTAACGGGGTTAACAGTTGTACGTTTTCGTCCAGGACCTTTGCCGTCAGCTTGGCCAGGAAGGCGGACGGCAAAAGTCTTTGCCACCCGCTGCCTTTCAGCAGATGGCAAAGAAGCTGTTTACTGTGACTTTGAGTGCTGAAAATTGGGCCATCAGCCAGCAGACGGCAAATGCGTTTGCCATTCGTGACCTGGTCGTTTGTCGTCTTCCATGGTAGACGGCAAATTAGCTGATTCCTGTAGTGAGGCTGTGTCGGTCGGGTGCCCGTGCAACCATGTTGTCCGGAGGAGGCGGTGATGGACTGGCGGGGCCTGTGCAACCATATGACGGGGAGGAGCAGGTGATGGGCCGGGTGCCTGTGCAATCGTGTGGTGCGGAGGAGGAGGTGATGGCTCGGGCGTACCGCCATGAGAAAATGGGAGAAATGTGGAGAGATGGGTGGGGCATGCGGCGTGGTGGTGGACTGACGGCGCCCATGCAACCATGTGACGCAGAGGAGGCGGTGATTGGCCAAGCTGCCGGTGATCGTGCGACTATGCGATTGTACATCACTTTGATATGCGTGGATATAGTTGGCTGCATCATTAATTTCCCTCGTACCAGATGTACATGAATGACATGTAACCCTTTTTTCTTGAAAAAAGTGTCCCTCTCATCTAAAAAAGATGTTGTTATTTTAGTTCAGGGAGTAAGTAACATGTAACCCATCAAGTGTTGGACACACGTAGTTGGATGGTTGACCTAAACAGTAAACAATATCTACTGTTAGATAGTTAGTAGGACATCGGTATCCCCTGCCCACCAGAGTTCAAGTCCTAAAGTTGACATTGGTGCTCGCATTTTCCTGATTTTATTGCAGTCCTTTTGGCAATGTGCGTTCAGTGGGAGGAGACGTTCACATCGACTACGAAGACAACTGTGACGACTTTGTCAATCTTAAAATGATGTGTCGGTTCAGTCTCTCAAAACTGCTTATAGAAGTAGATGTATGCGTATGTATATGAGCAACTTCGATTATACTATGTTGAAAAATAATATATATTCATCTAGTAAAAGACCGTGATTCTTCTAAAAAAACTAAGTGGTTCTTCTAGAAAAATAAGAGACAGGGCCACTTGACCCTCTTAGCCCCGGAGCGCTCACAGCGCTTATTATCGAGCGAGCTTAGATATGTAGTGATTCCCGGACCTGAATGCAGCAAGAGTACCATGATTGTGCTTTTATATAAGAAGATTTGTATATGCAGTTAGAAAAATCTGCTACAGAAGTAAACATGTGAAAAATGCTGACAAGAGGAAGGTCATGACTATGAAGGGAATGATTTGTATATGCCGGCTGGAATTTTCCTCCTATTCATAGTCATGCACACCATCACTCGTTCCTGTACAGCCGTGGATGTATCAGCGCCCATGTCCCTTGTAACATCCCAAATTTTCAATTTGGAATGTTATACACTAGATCATCATTGCATAGTATATTTTATTGCATTTTGGTGGATCCTAGAAATTCTACGCAACTCAATGATCCTCGGAGAGAGTTGGGGATTTCGTTATTTTCATATTTTGAAATTAGGATCATTCGATTTTATTTATATTATCTTCAATTATTTCTATTATCAAAATATGAGAGAGGGAATAAAATGACTTTCCCAAAATAAAGAAATATTGAGGATTTAATAAAAAATCAAATAAGATTTTATTTTAGTTTTATTTGCTATTTTATTTGAATTTAGAAAAAATTGCACGTTTTCAAAAATTGCATTTAGAGCCAAACAAATGTTCATCCTGTTCTAAATATTTTATTTAGACGGAGAAAATTTGTTTTGGCATTTTTATTTTTTTATTTATTTTTCTAGAAATTTTTTTAGGCGCAGCGAAATTGTTTAAAAAAACCCGCGCCCGACTGGGCCAAGGGCCCAGCCGAGCGGGCCGGCCCAGCCAGCCGCCGCCGCCTCTCACCGGGTCGGGATGGAGTCCCGACCAGCGCCGCGCCGCCGTCGAGTCCGGGAAGGACTCCGCCTCCCGAGGCCGACCCCTCCCCCAAGTCGCCTCCCCCGCCCCTTTATAACCGCCACCCCCTGCAACCCCACACCACCGCCGCCGCCGCCACCGCACGCCCCACGGCCTGCCGCTGCAGCCGCATCGCCTG